>NW_027204304.1:600000-867500 GCF_024711535.1 Dipodomys merriami
AAAATGTGGTATATATACACAATGGAATTCTATGCCTCCATCAGAAAGAATGACATTTCCCCATTTGTTAGGAAATGGAAAGGCTTGGAAAAAATTATATTAAGTGAAATAAGCCAGGCCCAAAGAAACGTAGGTCTCATGGTTTCCCTTATTTGCAATATCTAGTATAGGTATGAGTCAAGCGGAAAAGGTCAGATAATGTGATGTTAGGAAAACGAACCCTTAAATATGTATTTTAATGTTTTCGTTTCTTTCATGCATGTGTTTCTAACGCATTTATAAGATTATTTCTTTGTTGCTTTGTATGTCCCTCCCCCACAGTGTAACCCCCGCTTTCACTTTATTTGATGTCAGTATAACATGTGGAGGAGAGGGGGACAAACAAGTCGTTTAAGGATTCTGGTGGACCTCTTGTAACAAGGAGAATTACAAAATGTCATGTCAAAGCAAGCTTTACAACGTCGGAGTGGGGGGGGGGAGGGGGGTATGATTGGGTGGGGGGAGGGGGGAGGCTGGGAAGGGAGGTGAAGGGTAAACAAAGGAGGAGGCTGCAATGCTTGGTAAGAAATGTATGCATTATCCTGCCAATGTAATTTTAACCCCTCTGTACAGTATGTTCTCAAATAAAATAAAATTAAAAAAAAAAAAAGAAAAGTCATTGATTCTTGGAGTCCATGACTCATCTGTATGATTCTAGTGAATAAGAAGGATGGCACTTGTGAGATAATGGTTCTCAGGCTGGTAGGGAATTTCATGAGGTTCTACTTCCATTTAACTACAAAAATTTCTGGGCTGGAGGCATGGTTCTAATGTTACACTGACTACTGTTACCAAAAACTGAGAGCATGAGGTATATTCAAGTCTCAAATTTGGAGAAAGAAAAAGTCCTTAAAAACAGAATTATAAATAGGAAATCAGAAACAAAAGAAATAAACTTATTGATACGGACAAAGCTTCCTAATGTGAACTATGGCGCAAATTCTAATATTTAGCATTTTCTTTCCTATACAGAAGAAATAAATGGTATTTCGACTTGACGAAACTAAAGTGTTAAACTGAATGCAGTAAATAATGACATTACATTATGTTTCCATAATTGAACTTGTTTTCCTACAAATTTATGAATAATGTAGCTATGGAAAAATGAATAAATATTGCATTTTCAAATAGGGTTATATATCCTTTACAAGTGTTGTCTAAACTTGATCTACACTGAAATGTTTGCCATTGATACCTTTCTCAAGATTCCAGAAGTTTATACTTTCAGTTGACCTTCCACAAAACTCAATCCCCAAACATAACTTTTTAGATTGTTCATGCAATCATATGAACAAAAACATATAGCATGAAATGTTAATTACTTTTATCTGCTGTCATTAATGTAGTATACCTAATATAATAAATTGTATACCCTGAGGGAAATAAGATTCTTCCTTCTAAATACAGACTTGCAGGCACACCCATACACACACACACACACACACACACACACACACACACACACACACACACACATACACACACACACACACACGAACACACACACACACACACACACACACACACACACACACACACACGTATTTACCACTCTGACTCAGGTTAAGTTCCAGACATTGTGTACCAGCAATGATCTAATAATCAAACTTTCCTGCCCAGACATAAATACATTCATAAATCCACACACACATAAACACCAGATTATTCAAAATAATGAGAATATTTTACAGAATCACCTAGCTCCTGAGCCATCTACTCCCTAATTTCATTCATTCATGACTATGCATTTTTCCTATTATATTTAAAAATCTCTTTGAGTTTCACTGATTAGCAAACAAAAATATGTTACATTATCATATAATAGAAATGGTAGGCAAAATTACTTGTCCCTAGGTAATCTTTAATATATCTTATCAAAGACTTCTTTTTCCTTCTTCCAGAGTCTCTTTCTGGAATTTTGCCCTAATTTCTAATATTACATTACAAAGGACATGCCATATTCCTTAATTCACTTTTCCTAAAGGTTATACTATGGAGTTGAATCTCGTTTGCTTGCTTATTCTAAATTAAATTTTGTCAACAACTTGAATTATTTTTTATGTTATTCCTAAGCCATTTAAATGTAAAAAAGAACTGGAAATTTACCTTGGCAATGATTTGTGAGTGGCAGTAATGGATGGGGGAGATGAAAGACTTTAATCCTCTATATTGTCTTAAAAATGGCACTGTTATTTAAAGGGCTAATGGTATAGTAAGCTTTGAAGGTGTGTTCTTCTTATTTCATTTAGGAATATAAAAGTATGCTTTTTATCACATTCTTACCTGCAGAGAACTAGAATTATTTCCTTTTTAGTGTTTATGCCCAGCTACTACTATAGAGAAACCCACAAATAACTGCACAGCTGTGTTAGCTGCTCTAGATTTTGAAATTTTCATCTAGTAGCCCTAGTGATTTGAGCCAGATTAATGGGATAGTCACACAATAAACAATTACAAAGCACCACAATATACAATGACCACGTGCAAAATGACATTCTATTTGTTTCTTTATCATTTCTTTGTTTTCTTATTAATTGTCTTTTAAGGAGTTATGGGCTGTTTATTTCTCATTATTGTTGATGTAACTTAAATAAATTTACCAGATTTTTCAAATAAAATAAAGAGATATAGAAAAGAC
Organism: Dipodomys merriami; assembly: GCF_024711535.1. Classification (NCBI taxonomy): domain Eukaryota; kingdom Metazoa; phylum Chordata; class Mammalia; order Rodentia; family Heteromyidae; genus Dipodomys; species Dipodomys merriami. The sequence continues at coordinate 602,678 of NW_027204304.1, forward strand.
ATATTTAGCCACAAAATAAAGCTAAACATTTGAGTGATTTTTTTTCTAGTTCTTTTCTCAGTTATCCTCAAATAACATTGAGATGAGCCAAGCATATGTGTAAATTGACATGTATCAAGCACACAGAACTTCTATATCAACTTCACTGATTAAAGAAAATTATCACTTGCTTTATGTCTTAAGTAATCTACTTAAAACAAGTATAGTATTTTGATCGATAGACCTTATAATCTATGGAATTGATGCATTACGTAAGTATATGATTTCTTATTTCCACTGAATTACACTGAATTAATATTATATTTATTTAACTTTTTGCATATGAAATAATGACAGTCTTGAGGATAAAACATGCCTGTTTTCCATATTGGTTGCAAAAATGCAATATTTGGGAATTTTGAAAATTTAACTTTAAATCTGAACCTTCAAATTTCACTAGGACTTCAAATGTGTTACTTACAACTTTAATGTTAAAATAAAAGGCATTATTAGGGCATTCGGAAGAAGATGGCAGAGAAGAAACTGCATGATAAACAACCTCTCGCAGAGAAAGCAGTTTTAGTTTTCTGGTGCACATTCCTAGGCCAGAGAATTACACCAAGTGTCCCATCACAATACAGAGAGTTTCTTTAGCCAGAGAGGGAAAATCCAGGCAAGGAGACAGATCTGAGCACTTGCAGGTAGCCGCGGCTGTGGCAGGGAGAGCAGTGGTGGCCATAGCAGCCATACCTACAACATAGAGATTCAGGGACTAAGGCACCAGACAAGGCTGGGAAGCTGATTCTACTCAACACCAGCAAGAACTGACAAGGAGCAGATATCTTCATCCTGCAGATCGCAGGCCAGAGACGACCCAGGAACAAAGACACTGGCGTGAATAGAACCGTGACATCCGCACTGCTTCTCAAAGAGCAGAGGAGGGAAAGCCACCACTACCCCCACCAGAGATCTCCATCTTTGATACTGACAAGCCTGGCTGAGCAGCTAGCTTTAACTCAGGCCTTGGAAGAAAACAAAAGAGTCATTTAGCAGGTCACAGGAACCTCACCTGACCTGCCAGGCTCAGCTTCACCCAGCCCAGGCAGTGAAAACTCTGCCCCCAGAGGAGTGACTTTCTACACTGGGTAAACAGAGCCAGAGCTGCCCCTCCCTAAAGCAACCTAGAAAAACAATTGAAATTTAGTAAACATAAACCCTGAGAATGGCTCCAGGCTGGGCTCTGTGAGTTTCTCACAAACTAGCCCCTTAGGGCAAAGCTATTGTTTTCTGAAAGGCCTCAACTCTACCAAGAACTTAGCCTCATCACAGCATCTCCAAACTAGAAGAAACAGCCATCTCCCTCTTTTGTAATACTCAAAGCAGATCTCCCTCCCACTGAACTAGCCTGGGAGGCAGATCACAAAATCCTGGATAAAGCAGAGAATTTTTCTGCTTGATCAAACTGATTTAAGAAACCAATCAAACGTCAGGAAAACCAAACAGCACATTCAGACCAGAGACTCTACCAAGAGACGTGATGGGCACAAGAGAGATACAGGATCTTCTCATCAACTCCCTCCCCCCCCAAAAATCAAAGAAATATTTTTGTACCTTTTAAAATTTTTGTTGAAAATTGTTTTCTATTAATTTTTTTACAACATAATTTTTATTTTAGATGTATATGTGTGTAAGTGTGCATGTGATTTTTTAAAATCTGAACTGATTTTTTGGGTTTGTTTCTTTTTTTATCCTTTTCATTCTTTTCATTTTTTGCTCTTTCATTCTTTTTTGTGTGACTTAATTGCTGTTCTGATCCTCCTCAGGTATATACCTGTTGTCAATAATTAGACCTTATCCCCCATTGTGTACACACTTAATACAGAAATGTATTACTCAGTTCAAAAACTCTTAGTCATAAATTCTTTAATAGCATTATTATTTTTATATACATATAAAGCCTATGCACAAACATGAAAAAGGAAATCAAACAAAACTTAGAAAGTGCCAAAACCTCCCCTGCTCCAGGATTGGAAGGATCAACATCGTGAAAATGCCAATATTTCCAAAGGCTATCTAAAAATTCAGTCCGATACCTAATCAATATTCCAACCTCATTCTTCAAGGAAATAGAAGAGGCAATCCCAAAATTCATAGAGAACAACAAAAGACCTCAAATAGCAAAAACGACACTTAACAGAAAGAACAGTGCTGGAGGAATATCAATACCAAATTTCAAACTATATTACAAAGCAATAGTAATCAAAACACCTTGGGACTGGCACAAGAACAAACCTCAGGATCAATGGATTAGAAGTGAAAAATCAGAAATGAACCTACAGACATATAGCCAACTAATCTTTGATAAGGAAGTTAAAAAAATATAGGATAGAAAAAAGAAAACCTCTTCAGAAAATGGTGCTGGCAAAATTGGTTAATCACTTGTAGAAAACTAAAGATAGAACCTTATATATGACCCTGCTCCAGAACCAACATCAAATGGATCAAAGACCTCGGAGTCAAAGCAAACACTCTGAAAACATTACAGGACAGAATAGGGGAAACCCTAGTACTACTTGGCACAGGCCAAATTTTCTTAATTGAGACCCAGAAAACACAACAAATCAAAGAAAGGTTGGACAAATGGGATTGCATGAAATTGCAGAACTTCTGCATGGCAAAGGACATAATTAGAAGATCAATAGAAAGCCCACGGATTGGGAGAAGATCTTCAATAGTCATACAATGTACAAGGGTCTCATATTTAAAATATACCCGGAACTCAAAAAAATAAATCCCCCAACAACAAGTCCTCAAAAAAACTGCCCAATAAATAAGTGGGCTAAAGACTCAAAGAGAAACTTCTCTGAAGGAGAAAGAAGCATGACCAATAGACACATGAAGAATTGCTCAACCTCCCTAGTCATAAAAGAAATGCAAATAAAAACAACATTGTGATACCACCTCACCTCATAGAATGGCTATGATTAAGAACTCTAATAACAACATATGCTAGAAGGGATGTGGACAGTAGGGAACCCTACTGCATTGTTGGTGAGAGAAAAACTTGTTCAACCACTTTGAAAAGTAGTATGAAGATTCCACAAAAGACTCCACATAGATCTCTCGTATGACCCAACAATCCCACTTTTGGGCATTTACCCAAATGATCACAAATAAGACCATACTAAAGCTACCAGCACAACTATTTTTACTGCAGCATTATTTACCTTAGCTAAGATGGAAGCAACCAGACATCCCTCAGTAGATGAATGGATCAAGAAAATGTATATATTCACAATGGAATTCTATGGCTAAATTATAAAGAATGACATTGCACCATTTGTTCCGAAATGGAAAGATGGAAAAATTATATTAAGTGAAGTAAGCCAGGCTCAAAGAAACATAGGTCCCATGGTTTCCCTTATTTGCAATAACTAGTATATGTTTGAAACAAGCAGAAAAGGTCAGATAATATGATGTTAGGGACAATGAACCACAAGATAAATATTCAAATATTTTTTCTTACATGTGATTGTTACTATTTCTTTGTTGCTTTGAATGTCCCTCCCCCATGGTATAACCCTGCTTTCACTGTATTTGATGTTGGTATAATTTATGGAGGGGAAGGGAAAAAACAAATCGTTTAAATAGGGATACTGGTCGACCCATTACAACAATCAGATGTACAAGTCGTTATGTAGAAAAACGAACTTTACAAATTTTGCCGGGGCAGGGTTGATGGGGGTGGGAGTTGGGAAGGGATGAAAAGGAGAAAAAAAGGAGGAAACATCAATGCTTGATTAGAAATGTACGGATATCCTTGCCCATGTAATTGTAAACCCTATGTACGGTATTTTCACAATAAAAAATATCAATACTAAACACCTTAGAGAAATACAGATTATAACCTGTTATCTTTTCATTAAATTTGAACCACATATTTCTTCAATGAAATATAACTAAAAAATATCGTCCTTGAAGGCAATTAATCCTGGTTAAAACGTAATGTTCTAGAAACCCTAAATCCCAGAGAGCAGCTCCTGAAGCAGTTCTGGCACTATCACTTTTTATACATTCTGCTTAAACTCTTCTCTTTTCAATATCATTTGATGGCTATTATTTTGGAATTATGGCTAATATTTATTTGAATGCTATTTTTAAAGAATACACCATTTAATATTGGTTCTCTTTCTGTAACTTTTTATGTCTAATTTATTCCCCAAAACACAGATATTTCAATTACATGAATTGGTTATTGAAGTTGAACGAGTGTGGAGAGGAAAAGAAGAAAAAAGATGTCTCTGTGGATATTTCATGTTAAAAATGTACCTATAAGCTATTTATCTTAAAATCATCTATTTTTCATTATGTTAGATTCTCATAAAATTTAATCTCTTAACTCACCCAATGAAAATGCAGCCTTATTTCATGCCTGCCAAAAGCAAACAACAAATTACTATTTATTTAAAAGGTATTTTTAAAATTTTTTAAAAATTATTTTTTATTTAAAATCTATATTAAAAAAATTAGCCAAGGCAAATGTTTTATTAGATAATTAACTCATGTTAAGACACTATAGTGGGAGCCAGACAGGGGAAAAAACTTTATTCTTCGTCGAGCTACTCTGTTTTACTTCACTTATTTCTGAAAGAATGAAATTCTGGCTGTGAAGCCTCTTGCTTGATATCCACAAAGTGTCATTCTTCCTTTATTAATAGGAGAATTTGGAGAAAGGATGAAAATTCACACTAAAAAAAGAGAAGAGAAAAAGAGAAGGATATCCTGGATGAGTGAGCAAACGGTGAACTATTAATGACAGCATCCATACGTCCAGGGCCTGGCTACACTCTCATCAGGCTCTGTGAGATTCTCGCCATTCAAACATACAACAGACAAGTTGAGTCTTGCTTACCTTCACTCAGTCATCTTCGTATGAGTCCAGTGGATGTTGGGTATAGTTTTTGTTTGTTGTTTGGGGATTATTTCCTCTTCCTTCTCCCGCACCTCAATTTTCAAACGGTTTGTGGCTGATGTTAAGGGATTAAGTACTGAGTACTAAGAGACAAAGTACTGAGTACTTGGAACTGTCAAACTGATCAAGGAACTCCTATCTAAGAAAGTGCAGTTCTTCATAAGCTGTGTCATACCATCATTTGGCCCTCTGGAAAAGTAGAAACAAGTCTTAATAGTGCCTTTTTAATTGTATCCTCTAGTATTATAGATGTAGGACAGTACTGTATCATCCCTCTGTGATTATAAATACCTTGTACCTGCTTTATGATACGTAGAAGTAGTGAATGTGTTTTATCAGAGCTATTTTTAATGATGTTTCTCAAGAATGTTTTCTTTCCAATAAGAAATAAAACTCTCCCTCTTTGCAGACCAGATGATCTTGTATTTAAAGAATCCCATAGATTCCACTCCCAAATTACTCAAGCTGATTCAAAACTTTGGCAAAGTAGCAGGGTATAAAACTAACCCTGCAAAATCAATGGATTTTCTGTATGACAACAATGAGAAAAGTGTGGCTGAAATTAGGAAAGCAACTCCATTTGTAATAGCCCAACAAAAAATAAAATACCTAGGAATCAACTTAACCAAAGAAGTGAAGGACCTCTATGATGAAAACTTTAAAATCTTGAAAAAGGAAATCAACACAGAACATAGAAAATGGCAAAACCTCCCATGCTCCTGAATTGGAAAGATTAACATCATGAAAATGGCAATACTTCCCAAGGATATCTTCAAATTCAAAGCAATACCCATCAAAATTCCAACCTCGTTCTTCAAGGAAATAGAAGAGGCAATCCAAAAATTCATATGGAACAATAAAAGACCCTGAATAGCATAAACGCTCCTCAACGGAAAGAACACTGCTGGAGGAATATCAATAACAAATTTCAAACTCTACTATAAAGCCATAGTAATCAAAACAGCTTGGTATTGGCATAAGAACAGACCTCAGGACCAATGGAATAGAATTGAAAATGAACCTACAAACCTATAGCCATCTATTCTTCGATAAGGGAGCTAAAACAATAGAATGGAAGAAAGACAGCCTCTTCAGTAAATGGTGCTGGCAAAATTGGTTAACTACTTGTAGAAAACTAAAGCTAGACCTTATATATAACCCTGCACCAGAATCAACTCTAAATGGATCAAAGACCTCGAAGTCAAAGCAGACACTCTGAAAGCATTACAGGATGGAATAGGAGAAACCCTAGGTCTCCTTGGCTCAGGCCAAAATTTTCTGAATAGAGACCCGGAAACACAACAAATCAAAGAAAGGCTGGACAAATGGGATTGCATGAAGTTGCAGAGCTTCTTCATGGCAAAGGACATAGCTAGCAAGATCAATAGAAAGCCCACGGATTGGGAGAAGATCTTCACTAGCCATACAATGGACAAGGGTCTCATCTAAATTATACTTGGAACTCAAAAAATTAAATCCCCCAAGAACAAATCCTCAAAGAAACAATTGCCCAATAAATAAGTGGGCTAATTACTTAAAGAGAAACTTCTCTGAAGAAGAAAGAACGATGGCCAATAGACACATGAAGAAATGCTCAAACTCCCTAGCCATAAAAGAAATGCAAATCAAAACAACATTGAGATACCACCTCACTCCAGTTAGAATGGCAAAAATCAAGAACTCTAACAACAACAGATGCTGGAGGGGATGTGGACAGAAAGGAACCTTATTTCATTGTTGGTTGGAGTGTAAATTTGTTCAACCACTTTGGAAAGCAGTATGGAGGTTCCTCGAAAGACTTCACATAGAGCTCCCCTATGACCCAGCAATCCCACTTTTGGGCATTTACCCAAATGTTTACAAACAAGACCACACTAAAGCTACCAGCACAACTATGTTTATTGCAGCATTATTTACCCTAGCTAAGATATGGAACCAACCTAGATGCCCCTCAGTAGATGAATGGATCAAGAAAATGTGGTATATATACACAAAGGAATTCTATGTCTCCATCAGAAAGAATGACATTGCCCCATTTGTTAGGAAATGGAACAACTTGGAAAAAATATATTAAGTGAAGTAAGCCAGGCCCAAAGAAACATAGGTCCCATGGTTTCCCTTATTTGCAATATCCAGTATATGTATGAGTCAAGCAGAAAAGTTCAGATAATGTGATGTTAGGGAAATGAACCCTTAGGTATGTATTTTAATGTTTTTTCTTTCATGCGTGTGTTTCTAACTCATTTATTAGATTATTTCTTTGTTGCTTTTTATGTCCCTTCCCCACAGTATAACCCCTGCTTTCACATATTTGATGTCAGTATAACTTGTGGAGGAGATGGGGAAAAACAAGTCGTTTAAGGATACAGGTGGACCTGTTGCAACAATGAGAAGTACAAGTTGTATGTCTGTTCTGCGGGGGGGAGGATGGGGGGAGGAATGTGTGGGGGGGACGGGAGAGGGTTGGAAAGGATGTGAAGGGTAAACAAAGGAGAAGGCTACAATGCTTGGTAAGAAATGCATGCATTATCCTGCCCATGTAATTGTAACCCCTCTCTACAGTATGTTCACAAATAAAATTAAAAAAATGTTTTCTTTCCAGATGATGATTCAGAAGTTAAAAAAAATGGTGCCAGGTACCACAACAGTAACAGAACTTCGCATTTTTATGGGGTTTTGTTTTTTTATCTTTTTTTCTTTTTATTAATGGATGTGCTGGGTGTCTAGTTTTGTTCACATGACTGCAGAACCTGGAAAAGCTATTGATGCTATTGATGCATAACATACTGCTATTATTTCTCTCTCTCTCTCTCTCTCTCTCTCTCTCTCTAAATATATATATATATATATATATATATATATATGTGTGTGTGTGTGTGTGTGTGATTTGAATTTTTGTAAACTTTAGCTGTGCTGTCAAAGTTGGAAACAGTGTCCCAGTTTACCGTGTTGAGTTGGTCTTGTACAGAAATTAATAGCCATATTGGTCTAAAAATATTAAACTTAATTTTTTCCATTTGTACAGGGGTAAATGCACTCTATTAAATATGCAAGGTCTTATCTACGTGGGTTCGATTACAGAAACGAATAAAGTATTCTCTAAATAATGAAAAAATGATGAGAAATCTAACATTTTGTTTTTCCTCATCTTAATCACGATGTCTGGGTAATGATTGTGGATAATAAATACAGTGCTCTAGAGTGATTAAACCCATTTATACAAAAAGCTAACTACAAAAGTGATCATATGGAGAATGCTTCTTTATAAAAAAAAGTGTAGTCGCATCAAACAGGAAATTTTATCTATTTGCTTATTTCTTGTTTAGTATTTGTTAAATTCTGGTGTGCCATACTCAACTCTCATAAAAGTATACAAGGATGGTAAGAATCTAATATCATGTATCATATTCTAATAATAGCTTAATTCTTGCTGTCTTATATGTATGTGGCTGTATTTGACTTTTGACTCAATTTCACATGGTATATTCCTCCAGTATATAAGCTGAAGGAAGATTACCTCTGGAAATATGCTATTTTTATATTGAAGGGAAAACAAGTCAGCTGTTAGACACAGAGAATGGGACAGAAATCCCCTAGAAATAGCCTGTCGCCATCTCTGGTTCACTTTTGTAAACTGAAGTAGCTCACATGACCCATCTTGACATTGCAGAGTAGAGTTAAATCTGAACTACAGGGAGCTGATTCATGACATAGGGTAGTATGCCAAAATATGCAACACTTGTGATGAAGAGGGAAAAAAATGAGAACTATAATACAGTCAATCATACTTGCTATCACATGTCTCTGCAAGAAGGAAGTTATTATGTATCTTTGTTTCTAAAACTACTGAGATCTTCAAATCATGTCTTTAATGCTCGGATGTTACAGGAATTAGAGAACATTTTGATACTGAGACACCATAACATCTCATAGAAAGCTGGAGTAATCATTTCAATACTACATTTTGTTCTGCTAGAAGAAACCATTTTAAAGACAATACTTTATACTTTGTTACTTAGTATCATTTTTTCCCAGAAATGGATTTTGTTAATATATGTGACTATCCACCAGAATAAATGCCTTCATTTATCTGAATCTTGTGCAAATAGCATAGTCAATTAGATGTAAATGGGAGCTCATCAGTAGCACTTTTTAAAAATGCAAAAAATGTGGTCAGGGAACCATTATACATATTTTTCAACCATCACCTTCCACATCCTCCTTCTTCCTTCCTAGGAAACACATCCAATGAATAAAAAGGCTTAGATATTTGGAGCTTGACCATGAAAGTGGAAGCAGAAAATTATGGATGTCGGAGATGACTGTTAAGAGTGTTTTACATAATAATGTCACATGTAACAGCCCTATCAGTCCTGCAGGTTTTAAGAGTGTATTTCCTTAGTGATGTGATGGGAATGTCAGCCTTACTGGACTTAGTATTGTTTCCACTTCTTCTCTACCACTTGGCCGAAATTATAATACATAGTAATGGAATGAAATATTAATGCCATCTTAAGAAAGTCATTTAGGTCTCTGAAAATGTGACTTCATTGTACAGTTATTGCCTAGCATGAATGAATACCTGGGATCAATTCTTTAGTACCAAATAAATAGAAAAAGACAAACTGTAAATGGTGCTGTGCCTCAAGGGGTAGAGTGCTACCCTTGAGCAAAAAAATCCAAAACAAAACAAAAACTCCTCAGTAACAGACCCCTGGCCCTCACTTCAAGTTCCAGGACTGGAAAAAAATACATTTAGTTAGTAAATGCAAAATAAAGAACCCGTATTTGGAAAATATAATTGCTCCTTCCATGCTGATACGTGACAATAGTCCTTAATTCATGTAGTTTATCTATATTAGAATACTGTGTTGAAAAAAAAAAGTTTTGTTAATAAGTCATGGCTATTAATGCCAGGAGTGTGCTTAGATATCAGGTAAAAATTAATTCTGGAAATTCAAAGTTTCCAGGATTTTGTGTGGTCACTGCTAATCACAAAGAGAAGGGTAGTCTAAGTGAGATTTAGAAATCTTTTTGGACATTCATGGCACCAAAAAAGCAGGGGCTAATTAACAATTGTGACAGAAGAGAAGGAATAACTCCAGATGGAAGGAATAAATGATAATAATTACTAAGTTATACCAGCAACTGTTCTAGGGAACCATTTTTGGTTATTGAAGAACTAGTTATCAAGTAGGCTTATTCCTCATTGCCTTTAGCATGCTAAATCTCGTTGGCTAGTTCTTAATCTCTGAGTGATAAGTTGTATCTCCTTCTATGCTGTTCTTTCATACCTGATCTCCTTTGCTTTCTAAAGATCTCAGTCTTTCTATATTTCTCTATGAGCATTTCCTGATACTAAACACACCTAAACAGATGGCAGCGGGTACTAATGTAAGGGTCCCATTGCTCATGATTCATTAATGTAACAACATGGAAAAGGAGGACATATTTATTGCTACCTCAATTTTTCTGAACAGCTACAATGTCAGCATTTGATTCAAATTTCCATTTTTTTGTCTACATAGTGTCATGAAGTGCACATAAATACAAATATGAGCCAGGTGCTGGTGGCTGACGCCTACAATCCTAGCTACTCAAGGAGGTTGAGACCAGAGGATTGCAGTCCAAAGCAAGCCTGATCAGGAAAGTACATGAGACTCTTATCTTCCAATAACCACCAGAATCCTGGAAGTAGTGCTGTACCTAAAGTGGTAGAGTGCTCACCTGCAGCTGAAGAGCTGAGGGACAGTACTCAGGATCAGATTTCAAGCCCCCTGGCCAAAAAAATGCAAATATTATTTTAAGTTTCCCCAAAAGGAACTATGAAGTCAAGAGTTATGTTCCCAAGCAGAAAAATAATTCCAAAATGATTCAGTGCACCTACTTTTGTGGAGTTATTTACGTTATGGCATCTTTGATGGGCATATTCTCTTCCTTTAAAAATTGTCCAATATTAACTTTATAATAAACTTCATCTAGTATTTCTTGGTTCAAAACAGAAATCTTAATACAATTGATGTCACTTGGCTTTCTTACTTTCTCATTTCAAAGCCACCCAGGCAGGAGAGTCTGTTATACTCTTATCTGTAATTAAACACCAAAAAAGCCAGAAGTGAAGTTTTGGCTCAGGCAGTAGATTACTAGCTTTCGGGGAAGTTGGACAGGAAAGACAATTGTTCAGGGACATAGTCCAGCCTGTGAGTTCAAGCGCGAGAATCAGCACAAACTAAACAAACAAACAAACAAACAAGGAAAAAAACTCACATATTACTTTGGGACCATCCTTAAAGCACTGGTTTGAGAAGAGGCTCTTTTGCTGATCATACTCACTGAATGCTGCTTTTTTGTAATCCTTATTGTGATGGAGAACTCAGGACAAGACTAAAGGAATTGATAACTGACTCATTCAACAAGAGAAACATCTCAGTAGTGAAATATCCATGCATAAGGCACATTAAAACCTCCCTGTAGTAGAGCACTTTACAGTAGAACACTTTTTTTTTCCTTACTTATTTTTTAAAATATTTTTATTGTGAAAATACTGTGCAGAGGGGTTACAATTATTTGATGTAGGTATAATTTGTGGAGGGGAAGGGAAAAACAAGTCGTTTAAATAAGGATACAGGTGGACCCCTTGCAACAATGAAAAGTACAAGTTGTCATGTCGAAAACGAACTTGACAACTTTGGTTTGGGGGGGCGGGGGAGGCTGGGAACGGATGGGAAGTGTAAACAAAGGAGGAGGCTACAATGCTTGATAAGAATTGTACTCATTATCTTTTAAAAACAATGTTATTTCCTTGTGTTTTATGCTGGTATTCAAATGGCTTGTGTTTTATGCTGGTATTCAAATGGCATGTTGATTCCTTTTGTAATATTCTCAACTAGAAGTTTAGAGACAAGTTGTATATGAGTAATGAACACACATGAAAAAGTCAGGCACAGAATTTCCTCCAATCCTTAGATTCTTTTCTTGTACAGTAAAAAGGAACACACAAATTAACTTGCACTTTGTCATTTCTCTATGTTCAATTCCTCTCTTGGGATCAGTTTCCACTTACAGTGACAGTTCCTGCCACTTACTTCCAGGAACAATCTATGGCATTGCTCGAGGTAAACTAAATGTTTTCTGGCTTCATTGAAATAGCACAAAGACATCTTTGGACATGAGGTAACACGAGTTCCAGAGACAACTTAGTAAATACAACATATAAAATTTAAATGGCTTATAAAAACACTATCCATGTATATATGGCCATAAAAGAAGATGTTAAGTGAAATGAACCCCAAGATAGGGACACAATTTGTTTTTTTTTCCTTTTTGCTATTGTTTTTAATGTATCTAAAATGTCCTATGTTATTTTTTTTGGTTTCTCTTTTATGTCTCCCATGGTATAACACCTGTTTTCATTGGATTTGAGGTAAGTGCCCTGCATCTTGTATATACATTTTTCTAATGTGGGGAGGGGAAGGGAAATAAAATGCTGAAAGAAAGATACAGGATGACTTATAGGAACAATCAGATGAACAAGACACTATGTAGAAAATGAACTTTACAATTTGGGGAGTGGAGGGGGAATTGTGTAGATGAAGAGGGAAGGGATACCACAGGAAAAACAAGAGGATGTAACAAAGCTCAATAGAAATGTACTCATTACCTTACTTATGTAACGCTAACCCCTCTGTACACTATTTTCACAATAAAAACATGAAAGAAACCATTATCCAGAGTACATTAAGTTCAAATTTCAAAAGTGCTCTGTAAATTAAATTTAACTGGGAAGAAGATTCTCAGAAAAGTTTATTTTTTGTGAGTGTGTGTGTTGTGCATTATTTCCCAAGTGTAGATAAGTTAACAGGAGAAGAAAAATAGGAATAATAGGAGAAAGAAAAGTTCTGTGCTTAAGTATAATTGTTCAATTTACTATAGAAGACTCTGCAAATAGGACAACATTGAACCAATAAAGCCAGTCACTATGTAGATCTATGGGAGTGACATAGAGAAAGGATTAATACTAAGTGGAACATGAAGGAAAAGTCCACTCTTTCATCTTCTATCTCTAAATCATGGTTGCTAATCATGCAAAATTGTAAAACATAGACTGGAAGAATAATTCTGGTTCCCAAGCAAGTTAGATATAAGAGCATGGATTTAACTGGAAAAAAAGTCTATGTTGAGATAGCACGAATTATACTAGTAATAAACTGGTGACCAAAAACTCATTTCTTTTTCTTTCTTTCTTTCTTTTTTTCTTTCTTTCTTTCTTTCTTTCTTTCTTTCTTTCTTTCTTTCTTTCTTTCTTTCTTTCTTTCTCTCTCTCTTTCTTTCTTTCTTTCTTTCTGTCCTTCCTTCCTTCCTTCCTTCTTTCTTCCTTCCTTTCTTTCTTCCTTTCTTTCTTTCTTTCTTTCTTTCTTTCTTTCTTTCTTTCTTTCTTTCTTTCTTTCTTTCTTTCTTTCTTCCTTCCTTTCTTTCTTTCTTCCTTTCTTTCTTTCTTTCTTTCTTTCTTTCTTTCTTTCTTTCTTTCTTTCTTTCTTTCTTTCTTTCTTTCTTTCTTTCTTTCTTTCTTTCTTTCTTTCGATGATCGTGGCGGTGCTTGAAGTCTGGGCCTGGGCAATGTCTCTCCGTTTTTCAGCTCAAGGCTAGCACTCTACTTCTTGAGCTGCAGTGACACTTCCAGTTTTCTGGTGGTTAATTGGAAATAAGTGCCTCAGAATATTTATTTCCTATTCGTGCTGGATTTGAACTGCAATCCTCAGATCTCAGCCTCCTGAGTAACTAGGATATAGGCGTGCGATCAAGTGATGCAATACTAGTCATGAGCAAGATTTCTGAATAAGGTTGCTTAGACTTTTGCATGCACCATGCAAACATACACATACACATAGAGGCACTTATATGAGCAAACACCTGCACAAATGAAACAACTCTTAGAATGTGGAGAAAAGTTAGAAAATAATAGAAAATATATCCTGAGGAAGACTAGATCAAGTTATAATTTTTATTATTGGAAGTCCTCAAGTGAAATTTCTTCAAAGATGTTTGACAGTGTTACATAGGTAGAGTCCAGAGATAATAGAAAAGTCAAGTAATCATTATTAAAGGTATCGGATCCATGGAAGAATGAATCACAGACCCCTGCAGGTGCATCTCAAAATGTTCATATCCTGTGTCAAATGTTAGAATGTCTTTGAAAATAGTACATAAACAGTCTGAGCAGTCAGTCTAATAGATAAGATCATCGGAGAAGTTCAGAATTGCTAGTCTGTATCTAGATTAAATAAACCAACAAACTATGGCATGGCAATGTGATACAAGCCTGGTAGTCTAGCACTCAGGCTAAGACAGGAGATTAGAGAGTGCATATACATAGCGATATCTTCTCTGGACCAAATAGTATAATTTTGGCTCTATGAAACATTCCGAACAACAAGAAAGGGATACACAGTAGGAAGTTTGGGCTAATTTTTCCATTATGTTTTGAGTAGTCAAGTTTCCTATTGAAATGCAATTCATATATACTCCTCAGTTGTGTTTTAAATGCTCTCTTCATTACAGAACATTACTAGATGCAAAATGGCTCCTGATTTCCGATAAAAAAATTGAGAAAGTAATCATGATTCTGTTGGATTCCAAAGAAATGATGAAGGATTACAAATATTTAAGCCTGGAGACATAACAAAGTTCATTTAATGTAGGACTTTGTAGAATTTGTTAAGTTAGAATTTAGATTTAAAATAAATATTTTGGTTTTCTTTGTAATTTTATATTCTATAGGATACTACAAAATTATTTTTAAGTAGAGGGTATAATTGACAAATTCACCTATGATTGTGGCATTCTATTTGCCTAAAATATTCTTTCAAGGGAGGTATAATTAGAATTTAGTTAATAGATAAATCCAACAGTTCATGAATAAACTGATAATGTGAATAATCTAGACAGAGTTGCCAACAATTGGATGATATTAATTAACAAATTTAGAAAAAGCAATTTTTGAGGCTTTGGTGTAACATGATACGAAGAAAATAATTGTGTGATGAATTGGTTCTTCAATCTATTCATAATTAAGGAGGAAATTTCCTTAATTACATGCCTCTGTATACAATGAGCAAAATGCTAAGGTTAGAGTTGGTTTTTATTTTATTTTGTTTTTTGGTTTGTCCTCAGACTTGAACTCTGGGTCTGGCCACTCTCTCTGAGCCTGTTTGTGGTCAAGCTTCATGCCCTACCATTTCAACATCAATGCCACTTGTGTCTGGCTTTTCCTGATCAGTTTATTGGAGAGAAGAATGTAAAGAATCTTCCTGCCTGTGTGGGCTTTGAACCATCATCTTCTGATCTTAACCTCATGAATACCTATGATAGATAAAAATATAAATATAAATAATATTTGCAAGTGTTCTGATTTCTAGAATACCACTGGGGGGAAATGATGCAGCAATGTTTAGTGTAGTGTTCTTTCCACAATAGGAAGGGCATCACATTAGCAGAAGTGTACTATTTTTCCACAATAGAGGTAAGCTATTCATGATGTAAATTAAGGAATATTATGGTGCACCTTACAAGTTGGAAACTGTTGAGCTAAGATGACTTCATGGCATAAAAGTTTGGGATTGATGGTCATAGACATAATAGCTCAATCTGATGAATAAATGTTTACTCTTGAGGAAGTAATTATTACACATGCTTCGTAGCTATATCCTCTACTAGAATGTGGCTATTTTTTCTGTTGATTTCTCAATATGAAACACCCCATTGGAAACTGCAGCTATTGCAGAATTAAATAACATGCAAACAGGTACTATTTTTAATATCTCTGGTATGGAAGGTTCAGAATTTGAAAATGAAAAGTTAGTAGTTGTAGGAATTGTGAAGAACATATATATTCTGTCCTCTTAACAATTATTCAGTTTCAAAAGTTAGGAGATTCCAGAGAATTAAACTGTCTTCTGTTTCACTATGAGACAAAACTAAAATTATTGGGTTTTTTTCAAAATAATGGCAAGTATATTGTGAAAATATTGTATAGTTGGAAAACATTCACGTTGGAGAACCTCTGATAAAGAAAGGAGTCATTAATTCAAATTAGATGCCTAATAGTGTTCATTTTTAAAAAAGGTAATACACATGGAATAATATTTACTATAGCAATACAGTGCAATTATATTTTAGGGAACTTATTTTTAGGGGTTGCAGTAATTATAAAGTAGTGAATACATAACATGTCTAAATTTTACCCACTCCCTCATGTTTCTCATACTTTTCCTTTACCCCAATACCCCTCACAAGATGTAATGTAAATTTTCAACATGTTGTCTTGTGAGTATTGCTATTGAATTGGTTTTCCCTTTGTTCTTTGTCTCCCCACATTTTTGTTCTTCTTCCCTTGCTAAATTAAGATAATGCTATATACAATCAACAAGTACCGAAATCAAATAGAGCAGGGGATAAACCAAGGGGAATACACAAAAGAAAATAGAAATCACATAGTACATTAAAAACAACAACCACAAAGCAAAACCTACATTTCCATATCTAGGTGTTCATTTTGCTCAACAAGATCTTATATTGTCCTATATATATATATATATATATATATATATATATATATATATATATATATATATATAGCTTTTGAGGCATTCTGCGCATCTGCTAGAACTATCCTAGACATTTCCTATTATTACAAATGAGGGAAACCATGGAAACTGTTTCTTTGTGTCATGTTTATTTTATTTAGAAGGATTTTTTCCAAGTCTTTCCATTTCTTTATGAATTGGAAGCATATAATTCCTCTATCTATCTATCTATCTATCTATCTATCTATCTATCTATCTATCTATCAATCAAACCACATTTTGTCAATTCATTCAGCTACTGAGTGGCATATTGGTTTAAAACATGATTGCATGTAAGTATCTCTTAGGGTCATTCAAAAATGACAGATGCCACCTCTCCAGACATACTTAAATCATGAATTCTACGTAAGGAAGGATTTTTTTGGTGGTACAAGTGTTGAGAAATATGGATGAGAGTGTAATGTATATATTCAACTGAATTAGGCAGGATAGTAGTGACAAAATATTCCCTTGAGAAAGATATAGGAGGCTGCCAGAAGTATGAAGAAATTCAGATAATTTTGAAGAATTTGGAAATGCAAGCTCAAGTATGTCTATTTAATTGAAAGTTATGTAAGTGCAAGGTCAAAAGATGGGGAAGAGAAGAAAATAACTGACAGCAGATCATTATCCTAAGTTAGAGTATAGAAAGACATAATCTAGAATTTGGAGGAAGATGTCAGAAGAGAAGTTGGAGGCTAAACAATCTCTCTCATAGACAGCAGGTATAATGTTCCAGTGAACAGTTCTAGGCTAGAGAATCACACCCAGTTTGCCAGCACAGTACAGAGAGTTAGGCCAAAGAGGGAAAATTCAGGCAAGGAGACAGATCTGAGCAGCACAGGCGGGAGCCGCCATACCTACAGTGTCAAAGACAAAGATGCCAGACAGCACACAGATTCTACTCAACACCAGCAAGAACTGATAAGGAGCAGATATCTTCATCCTGCAGATCGCAGACCAGAGATGGCCCAGGAAACAAGACTCTGGCGTGAGTAGAGCCCTGATATCCTCACTCCTTCTTAGGTTCAGAGGAGGGAAGGACACCCTTCCCCCACCACCACAGATCTCCACCTTTGATACTGACAAAGGCACAGCTGAGAAGCCAGCTCCAAATAAGGCCTTGGAAGCCTTGGGAAGTAGATCACAGGAACCTGACCTGATGAGCCAGGCTCAACTCCACCCATGGGAAAGTCACCTATCCCAAGCAGAGGAACTCTGCCCATGGAGGAGTGGCTTTCCTCACTGGGTAAATAGAGCTAGAGGCTCCCCCTTCTGAAAGTAGCCTAGACAATCAATTGAAATTCAATGAACATAAACACTGAGAATGGCTCCAGGCTGGGCTCTGTGAGTATCTCAGAAACTAGCCCCTCAGGGAAAAGCTGCTGTTTGCTGAGAATCCTCAACCATACCTAGAAACTAGCCTCATTACACTATCTCCAAACTAGAGGGAAGACCCATCTCCCTTTTTTTGGAATACTCAAAGCAGTTCCACCTCCCACTGGACTAGCGTGGGAGGAGGATCACAAAATCCTGGGTTAGGCAGAGCATTTTTCTGCCTGCTCAAAGAAACTGACTTAAGAAACCAATCAAGCCACGGAAAATCAAACACCAGAAGCAGACCAGAGACTCCACCAAGAGACTCTTTATGGACACACTGGAGATTCAGGACCTTCCCATTCCCCCACCCCAATAAAAATCAAAGAACTCTTATTGTAACTTTTTATTAATTTATATTTTTCAACTTATTTTCTATTAATCATTTTTCATCACATAATTTTATTTTAGGTGTATATGTATGTATGCTTTGTTTTTAAATCTCTTCTGACCATTTAGTGCCCCCTTTATTTTGATTTTTTTCATGTATTTTCTCTTTATTTTTTGCATGACATAATTGCTGGTCTGCTCATCCCCAGATATATACCCTTCCTCGATTATTAAACTTTATCCCCCAATATGTACACACTTAACCCAGATATTTATTACTCCATTCACAACCTCTTAGGCTTAAATTCTTTAATAGCAGAATTATCTCTTTTTACTTATGTAATTTTCAAGTAACTAATTTTAAGAACTTTTATTTTTTAGTTTTTTTATGTCTCCCTTCTATTCCTCCCCTCCTGTCATCCTATCCTTTTCTTCTCTCAAAATCATTTCTTTAAATTTAAATAATTTTAAATTTTTCACTTTTTAAATTTAAGTTTTTCTTTTTCCATTTTTAATGTCTCTTCTATGAGAACTTTCACTACCAAACTCATTCTATGAATCAATCATAACCCTCATCCCAAAACCAGGCAGGGACTCATCAAAGAAAGAGAACTATAGACCCATTTCTTTGATGAATATTGATGCAAAACTTCTCAAAAAATTTTTGGCCTATCGACTTCAACAATTTATCCAAAAAATCATACACCACTATCAAACAGAATTCATTTCAGGGATGCAAAGCTGGTTCAATATATTCAAATCAATTAGTATAATTCATCACATCAACAAGAGCAAGGATAAGAACCACATGGTTATCTCAGTAGATAGAGACAAATCATTTGACAAGATCCAATGCCCCTTTAGGATGAAGGTTCTGGAAAAAATTAAGAATCCATGGAACATTCCTCACTACAATAAAGGCTGTATATGACAAACCTACAGCCAGCATTATACTTAATGGTGAAAAACTAAATCCATTTCCTCTTAACTCAGGAATGAGACAAGGATGTCCACTCTCTCCACTTCTCTTCAATCTAGTATTGGAATGCCTAGCTATAGCTATAAGACAAGATGAAAACATAAAAGGGATCCAAATAGTGAAAGAAGTAAAACTCTCCTTCTTTGCAGATGACATGATCCTGTATTTAAAGAATCACATGGATTCCACTCCCAAATTACTCAAGGTGATTCAAAAGTTTGACAAAGTAGCAGGGGATATAATTAACCCCCCATAATCAATGGCTTTGCTCTATGCCAACAATGAGAAAAGTGTGTTTGAAATTAGGAAAGCAACTCCATTCATAATAGACCAACAGAAAATAAAATACCTAGGAATTAACTTAACCAAAGAAGTGAAGGACCTCTATTATGAAAACTTTAAAACGCTGAAAATGAAATCAAAACAGAACTTAGATAGTGGCAAAAACTCCCATGATCCTGGATTGGAAAGATCAACATCATGAAAATGGCAATACTTACCAAGGGTATCTGCAAATTCAATGCGATATTTATCAATATTCCAACCTCATTCTTCAAGGAAATAGAAGAGGAAATCCAAAAATTCATAGGGAACAGTAAAGGACTCTGAATAGCAAAAATGATCCTTAACAGAAAGAACAGTGTTGGCAGAATATCAATAGCAAATTTCAAACTCTACTACAAAGCCATAGTAATCAAAAGAGCTTGGTACTGGCACAAAAACAGACTTCAGGACATTGGAATAGAATTAAAAACTCAGAAATGAACCTACAGACCTATAGGCATCTAATCTTTAATAACGGAGATAAAAAAGTAGAATGGAAGAAAGACAGCCTGTTCAGTAAATGGTGCTGACAAAACTGGTTAACTACTTGTAGAAAACTAAAGCTAGATGCTTATATATCACACTGCACCAGAGTGAACTACAAATGGATCAAAGACCTCAGAGTCAAAGCAGACATTCTGAAATCATTAGCGGATGGAATAGGAGAAACCGAAGGTCTCCTTGGCACAGGCCAAAATTTTCTTAATAAAGACCCAGACACCCAACAAATCAAAGAAAGGTTGGACAAATGAGATTGCATAAAATTGCAGAGCTTCTGCATGACAAAGGACATAGCTAGCAAGATCAATAGAAAGCCCATGGATTGGGAGGAGATCTTCACTAGCCACACAATGGACAAGAGTCTCATATCTAAAATATACCTGGAACTCAAAACATTAAATCGCCCAATAACAAATCCAAAAAGAAACAACTGCCTAATAAATAAGCGGGGTAAAGTCTTAAAGAGAAATTCTCTGAAGAGTAAAGGATGGCCAATAGACACGTGAAGAAATGCTCATCATCTCTAGCCATAAAAGAAATGCAAATCAAAACAACACTGAGATACCACCTCACCCCAGATAGAAAGGCTGTAATCAAGAACTCTAATAAAAAACGGTTGGTGGAAGGGATGTGGAAAGAAGGGAAACTTACCACATTGTTGGTGAGAGTGTAAACTTGTTCACTCACTTTTTAAAGCAGTATGGAGGGTCCTCCAAAACTTCACATGGAGCTCCCCTATGATCCAGCAATCCCACTTTGGGGCATTTACCCAAATGATCACAAACAAGGCCACACTAAAGCTACCAGGACAACTATGTTTATTGAAGCATTATTTACCATAGCTAAGATATGGAATCAACCCAGATGCCCCTCAGTAGATGAATGGATCAAGAAAATGTGATATATATACACAATGGAATTCTATGCCTCCATCAGAAAGAATGACATTGCAAAATTTGTTAGGAAATGGAAAGACTTGGAAAAATTATATTAAATGAAATAAGCCAGGGCCAAATAAACATAGGTCCTATGGTTTCCCTTATTTACAATATCTAGTATATGTCTGAGTCAAGCAGAAAATGTCAGATTAGTTGATGTTAGGGAAATGAACCCCAAGATAAGTATTCAAATGTTTTTTTTTTCTTTCATGCGATTGTTTCTAACATATTTATAAGATTATTTATTTGTTGCTTTGTATATCCATTCCCCACGGGATAACTCCTACTTTCACTGCATTTGATATTGTTATAATTTGTGGAGAGGAAGGGCAAAAACAAATCATTTAACTAGGGATACAGGTGGACCCATTGTAACAATGAACTGTACAAGTCGTTATGTCAAAAAACGAACTTTACAACTTTGATCGAGGAAGTGGGGGAGGACTGAGTATGGGGGATATGGGATGAGAAGTAATGGGAATGGGAAACAAAGGAGGTAGCTACAATGCTTGAAAAGAAGTGTGCTCATTATCTTGCCCATGTAATTTAACCCCTCTGTACAGTATATTCACAATAAAAAAAAACTAGGAAAAAATGAAATATACTCATTATGTTTTCCATTCAATTGTAACCTCTCTCTGTTTTATTTTCACAATAAAAAAGATATAATCTATAACTTTCAAGTTAAAAAGAGACCAATATACTACCTCCCACTTAATTTAGATTCATGCAAGATAGTTACTTGGCTTTTTGCCACTATAATTCTCCAAAATAAGTGAAAATTTATAAGAACATTTATGTGATTGTCATTACTTCAACGTGACCCCTAACTGTGATGAGTCTTCTTTTTCTCACTTTGCTCTTTGAAAATACTCCCTAAATTGATGATGTTGGTGTTGATTAGAGAGTCAGAGTTAGTGGCTTCTACTTATATGATTGTCCCTGAATGGTTTAAAGCAGTTTTTTCCCGAGTTCTCCAAATACATCATCTGACTGTACTTTGAACACACCCTCACACCTGAAATTGTCCTTCAACATTTCCTTGGCACATTCTACTTTGTGCCTTTGTCTTTTTTTTGCACGTTCCTTTTGAGTTCACAGTTACTCTATTCCCATTTCATCTGTACAAACTGCTAAGAACATTGTCCAACTACCACTTCTTGTTTGCCCTCGCCCAGTCTATGTATGAGGGTACTTTCTCCATGTTAAGCAATAGGGTAGTGCTCACTATCTGAAGGGGAAAGTTCCACAGTATAACCCTATGCTCACATTACAGGATGTAGAATTTAAAGCATTTTGAAATAAGCCATTATACTAGAATTGAAAGGCTCCTTAGGGACATTTCAGTGAAGCTGTATGTTCAACCTAATATTTGGTGTTACTTTTCCTACATTTATAATGGATAGACTGATAAGATACCCAAACAATACCCAAACATATCTAAATGTATGTCAATAAAATCCCAAACTGATGTGGATACATGGGTAACTCATTGAAACTGTAGGACAATTTAGACTTGTCTGTGCTGTAGTGCAATCTACAATCTCATGGCTAAACAAAGGTTTCAAAAATATTCACAGAGTACCTCTATGTAAAGTTCATGACAGTTACATCTGTATAATTCTTTTAAGGTCAGGATAAAAGTATTTGTTCCCAACATTTAAAATCAACAGGATCTGTTGAATTCCTGGATCCAGAATTGTATGGCTTCACATTCATATCTCAAAATTTTATCAATATGACATATCTCTATCATTTTACAAAAATATTGTTCTTATTGAACTTGTGTATATCCTTTTAGTTTTCAAATCCAAATAGCATATTTCTTACAATATCTCTGTAACAGTTTTGACCTTTTCTCCCTGCATTTTTTCCTTTCTTTACTTCTGTAAATCTGTGTTTATTACTTTCTTGTTTCCTTATTTATCTCATTCTTCGAATCTTGTCCTAACTGGTGCTCACATTGCTCACAGTTTGTCAGAACTTTCCATTTCGTCTTCCCTTTAAAAATGCTCCACGATTTTACTATTCTTTTTCATATTTCTGGTCATAGGTATTTTTATTATGTCTAAAGAGACCTATCTTTACATCTTTTTAATATAAAATTTAGAACTATCGGAGACTTTTTTCCCCTAAATCCATCATTTCCACCTGTAGTCCTTATCGCCAAGAATATCACTAATACAGTTGCCTGGCCAGAGACATAGAACACTTCAGATTTCTTCTTAACCTTTTATACTCCTGCCCATTAGTTAAGATGAATGATCAACATTTTCTCAGTTTCTGTCACTAATATGATTTCTATGTACTCCTTTTTTGTGCCCCTGACACCAGCCTGTTTCATGTAATCATCAATGATCACCTAGATTTAAGCCACTTTTCCAAAGTATTTTTCCCCATAGTCTTTTCATATTGGTCCTCTCCATCACCAAATTACTGGTTCTTGTAAGCACACAGAGTGAAGAGCTCAGACACAAATTATAGTAGCATTATTTACTCATTACATTGACTGTTGGCCTTTCATTTCTCATCTGTAAATGGATGTACTCTACCAGAAATATTGAAGAATATATTTGTTGAGTGCTAGAGAAACAAAAAAGTAAAGTGAAGAGTCTTTACATTTTCCACCTTAGCTTACAAATAAAGAAAGAGTCAAATTCAGTTTGTTGGTATAAAGTCACAAAATGTTTCATGCACGTACAGAGTACTGCTATGATTGTGTGTCAGGGAAATGTGATCAGAGACAACTTGGAACATGCTGTTGCTCTTCTCAGAAGCAAGAGTCTATTACAAAAACCCCTGAAACTGACCAGCTCCATTCTTTCCAGGTCAATTACCTGGGGAAAATTGGACATTTCCGGGAAACATACCTGGATGTAGTGAAGGCCAATCCTTTGAGGTGAGCAATAAGTACTAATCATAGCCAGAGGAAATGTCTGGTGGTATTTCATGAGACCACTATTGGAGTTGTTACTGGCCAACTGGAGTAGAATCTGTGCTTTGGTTCCATTGGCCAACCCACACATGAACATTCTCAAACACCATAAATTACTGAGGAGAGACTTCTTAGTTATCAGGTCATTCAAACTTCATATTTATAACTATGCTACTTAGGGACGCCTGAAAATTTTCCAAAGAGTTTAAAGCTAGAAACCAGAAACAGGAACTCAAATTAGTTTTATTCTGTTGATCTCCACAATCTATGATCTCCATAATCAAATTATTCCAATATGTGCTTTTATTTATCAGCAGGGTTTGTTAATTGAAAATGCCACCATGGAAAAGTAAGTAGGAGCCACTGGTAGGATTGAATGGGAAAGAAATAGGTCTAAATACGATACTTGACCAGATACTTGACCAGATAAGAAGGTGATAAATGAAATGAGCCCAAACATTGGGACACAAGTGGTTTTTTTCTTTATTGCTATTGTTCTAACATATTTATAATGTTCCATTTGATTTTTGTTTGTTTATATTCTGCCCACCCCCAAACAGCATAACCCCTGTTTCCAATGAGTTTGATGTTGGTGCTCTGCATCTTGTATATACACTTCTCTAGTTTGGGGAGAGAAATGGAAAAAACAGAATGCTTAAATGGGAATACAGGTTGACCCATTGTAACAATGAGAGGCACCAGACACTGTTGAAAAACAAACTTTACAATTTAGGGGGTGTGGGAAGGAGTGTATAATGTAGTTTTGGAGCTGGGAGGTTAGGGATGGTAGGGGAAATACAAAGGAGGAGGTAACAATGCTTGATGGGAAATGTATGCTTTACCTTGCTCATGTAACTAACCCCTCTATACAGTATTTTTACAATAAACATATAAAAATAAAAGAATAAATATACTTCAAAGGGAATCTCTGTGGTGGTTGGAGGCCAATGCTACAGAAAGACTTACAAGGATTTAATACTGGCAAAAAATTACCTAAAAACTGAGATGATGCTGAGTATAATCCTAAATGCTCAGGTGGCTGAATTCTGAAGATCTGTGTTTGAAGCCAACCCAGACAGGAAAGATGAGACTTTTATTTCCAATGAGGCTGTAAAAAAGATACTACATTGTGGTAGCTTTGAGTTGTGGCTAAAGTGGACAATGCCCAGAGCATGAAATCAAACCCAAGACCAGCCCCCAGTCACTTAAAAAACGTTGTGTGTCTTTATGTGTTGGCAGATCCCTTTACTAGTTTGATGATAGAACAAGCATTTTAACAATGAGTTATTGTGTCAATATTTACCTCTTTAGTAATTGTTTCATAGTAATGTGTGCATGGTTGCTTTAGGTCTTGTATAACAGTTTTGGTTCAGTAACTGACTGAAAATCTGCCTTAAAAAAACCATTTTTAAAATCAAAATATCTTATTGGATACTGCTGAATAGGAAAGTCAGTGCTTATTGGTTGGAAGAAAAGAAAGCAAAATCAGATGGGAGAATTGTAGAAGTTAAATCTTGAAGTAATTCACTGATACAAGCACTTCCCTTGTAAAGGTAGTCAAAACCTTGCCAATGCTATTTTAGAGAAGTACCAGGGGCTAGAGGCATGGCACTAGTGGTAGAACACCAGCTGGGTAAAAGTTGGTTATTTTTCAAATGGCCAGGTGTTCTGGATTTGGTTGATTATTAAAACTTTTGACTAGTTTGAAAGGAGTCAAAAATTTGAGCCAATATGAAAGATGATTCCAAAGTTCAAATTCATGGGAGCCAGTGGTGAGCTGCCTGTCCAGTGTGTTTATTCAACTTGAGCGTGCGACAGACAGAATGCCTTCCACAGAAGTAAACTTTGCTTTGCAGAGAAGGTGTTTGTAGGATACCTTAATTGCCCACTGTATTTCCAACACAGATCATCTGTGCCATTCATGAGGGATCCTTGGAGCCCCTCATAGGCGACACATCCAGCCTCCCTGTTGAGCCAACCTCCTGATGGTATAAACATGCCATCCTTAGTAGCTGATAATGGAACTAGATATAAAGTTAATTTGCAACATCAAGAAGAGCCCCAAACAGGCACCCTCAGAAGCAAGCATCCTCATGCCTTGGCCTTGGTAGAAAAATATGAAACTATGTATCCTGCTTTGGTACGTGTGTCTTTGTAGGGATGGTGTATGCGAGAAGTATCTTAGATTCATGCTCTTAAACTCTTTCTGTCTAAGAGTCTTGGTCTGCAAATTCATTTGTCCATTTAGGAAGAGGGAAAAGTTGAGATAGAGTCATCTCTGAGAAAAATCTCTAATAATGGAATCGAGAAAAGGAAAGAACAAGATACAGTCTGAAGGGCAAAGTGCACCAAAATATCTTTTTCCATTACAACCTGTAATTTAAGAATTCTAAACCTAAGAAGCCCAACAAAATTGGAGCTTAAAAGCTTCCCTCAGACATTCTTAATATTGTCATCTTTTAGGGAGAATGTGGGGAAAGATATGGAAATACGTGTTAAGGCTGATTTTTGTTTTTGAGGTCTAATTTTAATGTTCACTTGTAAACTAAATCCTCTATATCCCTGTCTCTGTGTAAATACCCATCAGCATTAAATATAAAGTGATTTTGAAAAAATAAAAATGACTCAGAAGAAATTATAAATGCAAAACAATCTTCACAGAAACAAACTGTCAGAAATATTTCATGACTTTAAAAAGGATAAAGTGGATGAAGTTATGATATATTTAGAAGCACAACAATGCACAAAATGTAAAAAGATATTCATATATTTCATTATATAACCCAAAGCAGAAGCAAATGTTGTTTAGATGATTTTTTAAAATACAATCTCTCTGGTACTGGGAAGGTGGCTCAATGGTAGAGTGCCTGCCTTGCATGCATGAGGTCGTGGGTTTGATTCCTCAGCTTCACATAAGCAGAAAAAGATGCAAGTGGTGCTGTGGCTCAAGTGGTAGCACTAGCCTTGAGCTGAAGGCCAGAACCCTGGCCCCAGAGTTCAAGCCTCATGACCAAAAAAAATCCAAATTAAAAAAACAAAAAAACAAAACACAGTCTCCCACTTTTTTGGCCTCAACACTGTAATACCTCTGCTACAGCCTAGGTCTAGGATTTTAAGTGTGGACATTTATCAGTATTCCTGATTCAGATTCTACTTGACCATTTTTAAAATAAATATGTTGTTATTAATTTTCCTCTTTTTAAATTTACATGCACCTATAAAAAATGGTTTGGCTATCCCAGTAACCTTCTCAAAGTACCTCCTAATGACAACTTACAAAAAGTTGTATCCTATTACAACAAGGAAAACAATGCTACAAATAAAGAAAGCTGATAATTAAGTATTAATGATTAATAAAATAAAAAGCAAAACAATTACCAGTGTTTTCAGTATTTAAATTGTACTATATATTAGATTTTATTATTGTCATATTTCTTTACAGTTAACAGTGGCTAAGATTATGATGTTCAACAAGAATTTTATAGGCTATGAGTAGTGGTTAAAGTCACCCACTAAGATTACCATTTGTGGTAAATCTTGTAATTTGTGTATGTTTTATATCTTCATTTGTTCCTCGCTAACATATAAAGTAAGGAAGTGCTATAGTTTTAATAGAAACTGTGTAGATAACAAAGTCAACTCTTTATTCTGGTACTTTACACTGAGACTTTGCAAGGTCTCATTAGTAAAGTTTCTAAACTCTGAAATGTACATACTTAGTGGTATATATCTGCTACCATGAATCTTAACTATTTTATAGAAAAGAATTATGACCTGCCAAACAGACCTAGTTTGGGCATATATAAGCAAATACCCCAAATTAAATACAATTCAAACATTAAAACTTTTAACAAACCTTAACACTTACTGTATTGTTCATTATGACAGGTCCCTTGTATAGAATAATTGAATTCCGCCTCCTACACATCTCTTGAAAAATAAATATCTGGAATTATTTTTTATTTATTTTTTTATTGTAACATACTGTACAGAGGGGTTACAATTACATGGGCAAGATATTCAGTACATTTTTTATCAAGAATTGTTTCCCCTTCCTATCCCTCCCCAGGTTCCCCCCCCCACTAACTCCTCACCCCCCATACACACCAAAGTTGTAAAGTTCGTTTTCGACATGACAACTTGTACTTCTCATTGTTGCAACGGGTACATCTGTATCTTTGTTTAAATGACTTGTTTTTCCCCTTCCCCTCCACAAATTATACCAACATCAAATACAGTGAAAGCAGGGGTTATACTATGGGGGAGGGACATACAAAGCAACTAAGAAATAATCTTATAAATGCATTAGAAACGAATGAATGAAAGGAAAAAAAACATTTAAATACATATCTTAGGGTTCATTTTCCTAACATCACCTTATCTGACCGTTACTGCTTGACTCATACAAATACTAGATATTGCAAATAAGGGAAACCATGGGACCTATGTTTCTTTGGGCTTGGCTTACTACACAATATAATTTTTTCCAAGTCTTTCCATTTCCTAACAAATGGGGCACTCACATTCTTTCTGATGGAGGGTTAGAATTCCATTGTGTATATATACCACATTTTCTTGATCCATTCATCTACTGAGGGGCATCTGGGTTGGTTCCATATCTTAGCTATAGTAAATAATGTTGCAATAAACATAGTTGTGCTGGTAGCTTTAGTGTGGTCTTGTTTGTAAACATTTGGGTAAATTCCCAAATGTGGGATTGCTGGGTCATAGGGGAGCTCTATGTGGAGTCTTTTGAGGAACCTCCATACTAGTTTCAAAAAGAGGTTGAACAAGTTTACACTCCTACCAACAACGAAGTAATGTTCCCTTCTGTCCCCATCCCTTCCAGCATCTGTTGTTATTTTCCTTGGGTGAGGTCGTATCATAATGTTGTTTTAATTTGCATTTATTTTATGGCTAGGAAGGTTGAGCTTTTCTTCATGTGTCTATTAGTCATCCTTCTTTCTTCTTCACAAAAGTTTCTCTTTAACTCTTTAGCCCACATATTTATTGGGCCGTTGTTTCTTTGAGGATTTGTTGTTGGGAGATTTACTTTTTGAGTTCCAGGTATATTGTAGATATGAGAGTCTTGTCCTTTGTATGGCTAGTGAAGATGTTCTCCCAATCCATGGGCTTTCTATTGATCTTGCTAGCTATGTCCTTTGCCATGCAGAAGCTCTGCAACTTCATGCAATCCCATATGTCCAACCTTTCTTTGATTTGTTGTGTTTCTGGGACGCTATTAAGAAAATTTCGGCCTGTGACAAAGAGACCTAGGGTTTCTCCTATTCCATTCTTTAATGTTTTCAGAGTGTCTGCTCTGACTCCGAGGTCTTTGATCCATTACGAGTTGATTTTGGTGCAGGATGATATGTAAGGATCTAACTTTAGTTTTCTAGCACCATATACTGAAGAGGCTGTCTTTCTTCCATTCTATTTTTTTAGTTACCTTATCGAAGATTAGATGGCTATAGGTCTGTAGGTTCATTTCTGGGTTTTCAATTCTATTCCATTGGTCCTGAGGTCTGTTCTTGTGCCAGTGACAAACTGTTTTGATTACTATGGCTTTAGAGTAGAGTTTGAAATTTGGTATTGATATTCCTCCAGCAGTGTTCTTTCCGTTGAGGAGCGTTTTTGCTATTCGGGGTCTTTTATTGTTCCATATGAATTTTTGGATTGCCTCTTCTATTCCCTTGGAGAAGGAGGTTTGAATTTTGATATGTATCACATTGAATTTGTAGATAGCCTTGGCAAGTATTGCAATTTTTACGATGTTAATCTTTGCAATCCAGGAACGTGGAAAGTTTTCCCAATTCTAAGTTCTGTTTTGATCTTCTTTTTCAAGTTTTTAAAGATTTCATCATAGAGGTCCTTCACTTCTTTGGTTAAGTTAATTCCTAGGTATTTTATTTTTTGTGGGGCTATTACAAATGGAGTAGTTTCCTAATTTCAGCCACACTTTTATCATTGTTGGAAAACAGAAAAGCCATTGATTTTGGGGGGTTAATTTTATACCCTGCTACTTTGCCAAAGTTTTGAATCAGCTTGAGTATTTTGGGAGTGGAGTCTATGGGATTCTTTAAGTACAAGATCATGTCATCTGCAAAGAGGGAGAATTTTATCTCTTCTTTCCCTATTTGGATCCCCTTTATGTTTGCATCTTGTCTTATTGCTGTAGCTAGGCATTCTAAAACTAGATTAAAGAGAAGTGGAGAGAGTGGACATCCTTGTCTTGTTCCTGAGTTAAGAGGAAATGGCTTTAGTTTTTCACCATTAAGTATAATGCTGGCTTTAGGTTTGTCATGTACACCTTTTATTGTATTGAGGAATGTTCCATGGATTCTTAAGTTTTCCAAAACCTTCATAATAAAGGGGTGCTGGATCTTGTTGAATGCTTTTTCTGCATCTATTGAGATAACCATGTGGTTCTTATCCTTGCCCCTGTTGATGTGATGAATAATATTAATTGATTTGCATATATTGAACCAGGTTTGCATCCCTGAAATGAATCTTGTTTGATCATAGTGTATTATGTTTTGGATGAATTGTTGAAGTTGATTGGCCAAAATTTTGTTGAGAAGTTTTGCATCAATGTTCATCAAAGAAATGAGTCTATAGTACTCTTTCTTTGATGAGTACATGCCTGATTTTGGGATGAGGGTGATGATGGCTTCATAGAATGTGTTCGGTAGTGAACTTTCTCTTTCAATTTCATTGAAGAGTTGGAGGTGTATTGCTGTGAGCTCTGCTTTGAAGCCTGTGTAGAATTCCTTTGTAAAACCATCTGGTCCTGGACTTTTCTTAGATGGGAGGTTTCCTATTGCTGTTTCTATTTCAATGCTTGATATGGGCCTGTTAAGATGGTTTAACTCATCTTCGTTTAGTATTAGCATGTCAATATTTGCTAGGAAAATGTCCATTTCTGCCAAGTTCTCAAACTTATTAGATAAAATTTTGAGACGTATTCCCTTATACTGTTCTGAATCTTGGTTCTTTCTGTGATGATGTTTCCACTCTCATCTCTGAGTTTATTTATTTGGGTGTGTTCTCTTCTTTTTCTCATAAGATTTGCTAAGGGTTTGTCAATGTTGTTAATTTTTTCGAAGAACCAACTCTTTGTTTTCTTGATTCTTTCCATACTTTTTTGTATTCTAATTCATTTAATTCTGAGTTAATTTTAATTATTTCTTTCCGTCTACTGGATTGTGGTTTATCTTGCTGCTCTCTTTCAAGGAGGTTCATATGTGTCGTTAAATTGTTGGTTTCAGATCACTCCAATTTGTTGATGTAGGAACTCAGAGCTACACAGTTGCCTCTGAGTACTGCTTTTGCTGTGTCACAGAGGAGCTGGTAATTTGTGTGCTCATTTTTGTTGAATATCATGAAAATTTGAATTTCTTTCTAGTCTCTTCCATGACCCACTCGTCATTCAATAGTGTGTGTTCAACCTTTGTGTATTACAGGACTTTCTTTGGTGGCATTCGGTGTTGAGTTCTAATTGTATTCCCTTGTGGTCAGAGAGAAAGCATGATATAACTTCAATATTTCTGAATTAGTACAAGTTTGCTTTGTGACCTAAAATGTGGTGTATTTTGGAAAATTTTCACTGTGCTGCTGAGAAAAACATGTATTCTGATGCTGCTGTGTGAAATATTCAGTAGATTGATGTAACAACTAGTTGATCTGTGCAGTTGTTTAGATCTGCGCTTTCTCTGTTGAGGTTTTGCCGAGTTGACCTATCTATTGGAAGATTGGTCCATTAAAATCCTCAACAATTAATGTCTTTGGATCTATGTTGGATTTGAGGGAAAGTAGTGTTTATTGGATAAATTTGGGTGCTCCATTGTTTGGTGAATAGATATTTAGAATTGTAATATCCTCCTGAAGGAGGGATCTCTTAAATAGCTTGTAGCGACCTTCTTTATCTCTTCTCACAAATTTTAATTTGAAGTTATTTTATCTGTTATTAGGATTGTAACTATCAACTGTTTATGGGGGCCGCTTGCTTGGTAGATTTTGGTCCAGACTTTAACATTGAAAATGTTTTTGGTTTTACGGGCTAGATGTGACTTCTGAAGGCACTAGACAGAAGGATCTTGTTTTTTAATCCAACTAGACAGTCTATGTTGCTTAAATGGAGACTTAAGTCCGTTAATATTGAGAGATAAGACTGAGAGGTATTTGGGGGTTCCTGCCTTGTTATCCACCTTCTTGGGGGCCCCTAAACCTGGGTTCTTCCTTTGGTTCTTGGATTCTCAGTTTGGGTGCAGTTTCTTGGCCTTTATTATGGTCTTGTTGGTTTTCTATGTGTAGGACATCTTTAAGAATCTTTTGTAAGGCTGGTTTGGTGGAGATGTATTGTTTCAATTTTTCTTTGCTATGGAAGGTTTTTATTTGGCCTTCAGTTGTGAAGGAGAGTTTAGCTGGGTAGAGTATTCTTCCTTGGTAATTGTTTGATATGAGGGCATGGCATACATCGTTACAGGCTCTTATTGCCTTGATTGTCTCTGCTGAGTAATCTGAGGTGATTCTAATTGGTTTCCCTTTATAGCTGATTAATCTTTTCTCCTTCACAGCTTTAAGGATCTTTTCCTTTGTCTGAGTTGTTCCTGTGTATTATAATTTGACTGTGGGATGTTCTATTCTGGTCTGGTCTATTTGGAGTTCTAAAAGCTTCTTATATCTGAATAGGCCTATCTTTTTGTATGTTTGGGAAGTTCTCTGCTAGGATCCTGTTAAACAAATTTCCTAGACCATTAACTTCTGTTTCTAGGTGCTCCCCTACACCCATTATCCTCAGATTAGGCCTTCTGATGGTGTCTTCCAAGTGTTGGATAGATCTATCATATTTCTTGGATTTGCCTTGGATGGATGTATGTTCTTTCTCTATAATATCTAGGCTGTCTTCAATCCCTGAGATTCGATCTTCTTCATGGTCTAACCTGCTGTCAAGACTTTCTAATTTAATTTTAATTTCTTCTCCTTCTAATTAGTCAGTTTTGATGGCTTCAAATTCTTTGTTGCAGCTTTGTTTTAGATCTTGAATGAACGTCTTAAATTCCTTAATTGGGTGTCCAGTGTTTATTCTGAAATAACTTATTTGGTTTTTTATGGTTTCCTTGGACTTCCATTCCTTCTGTTGGGTTCCATTCAGCATTCCCTTTGTGGTCTCCCTGACTTCCTTCAGCTCTTTTTTAATGGCTCCCATGAATGCCTTTAGTGATCTTTGTGTATTCTCATCCTGCTCTCTCAATTCCTGTATTACTCTTTGCTTAGCTTCCTGATGTTCATGCCATCCTGTTGTTCACTTTGCGTGTTCTCAGCCTGGTCACGCCTTTCCTTCCTTTCTCTTTGAGTATTCTCTATCTGCTCACGCAAATCCTGTATCATTTTTTTGAGTACCTTCCTCACGCTCATGATATTCCTGTATAAATCTTCGGATTGCCTCTTTTCTCTCCCTATCACACTAATACATAGTCCTTTGTAGGTTTTCAATCTTTTCCTGCATTGACCTTTTGTTTGCCTTCTCTCTTTACCTATCATGCTCATACAGAGTCCTTTGTATGTTTTCAATATTTTCATTTATCATGTTTGCCAGCAGTGCACTTTTCCTTTATCTGTTCTGTCTCCTGATTATCATGAGTGGGAGTGAAGATACCCGGACTTGCCATTTTTCTTGTGTTTTTCCAACTTACTCTGCCCATTTGGGATGAAAATAACAACAGTTTTTTGCTAGAACGCTTTCTTAAGGAAAGGATCACCCAAAGTCTGTATTTGCACAGTCAATATTCTGCAGATACAATCTAGTTCAACAGATACATCTATTCAACATTAAACAACTATATATTAATCGGCTGCGAAGAATTTGGTAAACCAGAAATTATTACGTTTAGGGAGAGATTTGGGTAAACAATAGGAATAGAGTGATGTGGGAAGGTACAGGGAGAGTTAACTGAGTCCTAATCTCAAAGTAGGAAATAAGTTGGATAGGATGAAAGTAGAGAGAGAGAAAAAAAGAAGAAAGAGAAAGGGAAAAAAAGTGACCAAAATGTAGAAAAGTAAAAATTAAAAATATGATGCAGAAAGGAATACAAACTATTCAGAGAAGAACGTGAATATAATGAGAGACGGGGAGGAATATAAAGGAGATGTGAAAAATTTAAAAATAAAAATACTTAAAATATTATATAGGTATAAAGAGGTAGTGGTAATATTAAGGAATTTAAGTCTAAAAGGTTTTGAATTGAGTAATGAATTTGTGGATTAAGTGTGTACACAATGGGGGATAAGGTCTACTAATCGACTACGGGTTTATCTGAGGATGTTCAGAACAACAATTAAGTCACATAAAGAAGAACAAAAGAGAAGAAAAGGTGAAAAGGATAAGAAAAAAGAAGAAAAGATCAGAAGTTCAGTAGAGCTAAACAAAAAACAAAAAGAATTTTTTAAAAGAAAAAGAAAAGAAAGAAATATGCACACACACATATACTCCTAAAATAAAAATTATAAGAGAAAAAAAGTTACTAGAAAAAATTTTTTTCAAAAAATGTAAAAATTAAAAAAAAGTTTCCAAAAACATTTTTTTATAAATGGTACCAAAAAAAAAAAAGAAAAAGAAAAACAAAATTTTTGTGAGGGGTAGGAAAAATCATGTATCTCCCTTGTGTCCATAACCAGCCTCAGGTTGGAGTCTCTGGTCTTTTTGTGGTGTTTGATTTTCCTGTTGCTTGGTTGGTTTCTTAAGTCAGTTTGTTTGAACAGGCAGAAAGATGCTCTGCTTTACCCAGGATTTTGTGATCCTCCTCCCAGGTTAGTTCAATGGAAGGGAGATCTGCTTTGAGTATCACAAAAGAGGGAGACGGCTTTTTCCTCAAGTTTGGAGATGCTGTGATGAGACTAGGTTCTGGGTAGTGTTGAAGCCTTTCAGCAAACAGTAGCTTTTCCCAGGGGCTAGTTTGTGATAAACTCACAGAGCCCAGCCTGGAGTCACTCTCAGGGTTTCTGTTTACTGAATTTCAATTGATTGTCATGGCTGCTAAAGGAGGGGCAGCCTCTGGCTCTGATTACCCAGTGAAGAAAGCCACTCCTGGGGCTAGCGCCTGAGCTGGGTGACTTTTCCCTGGGTGGAGCTCAGTCTGGCAGGTCAGCTTAGATTCTTGTGACCTACTAAATGACTCTAGTTTTCATCCAAGGCTTAAGTTGGAGCTAGCAGCTCCACCGAGCATTGTCAGTATCCAAGATGGAGATCTCCAGTACTGGAGGGTGAGGGATGGCCTTCCCTCCTCTGCTCCCTGAGAAGTATTGAGGAAGCATTATATACACTAAATTTGGAATGATACGGAGAAGATTAACATGGCCCCTGCTTAAGGATGACAGGCAAATTCCTGTCATTCCATTGCCTAATTTGTTAGGAAGTGGAAAGACTTGGGAAATAGATTATGAAGTGTAATAAGCCAAGTCCAAACAAACATAAGTCCCATGGTTTCCCTAATTTTCAATAACTAATATATGTCTGGGATAAGCAGAAAAGGTCAAAAGCTATGTACATATGACCAGAAAAGATTATGTTAAGGTAAATGAACTGAAGTTAGTGACACAAGTGTTTTTTTCTTTCTTGCTATTGTTTCTCACATACGTATAACGTTCAGTATGGTTTTTTTTGTTTCTTTATATGTTCGGACCCCATGTTAAATCACTTATTTTCACTGTATTTGAAGTTGGTGCACCTACATCTTGTATATAGTCTCTTCAAATTTTTGGATGGGAAGGAGAAAAAGAAAATGCTTAAATAGGAATACAGGTTCACCCATTGTAACAATGAGATGCACAAGACACTAGGTTGTAAAATGAACTTTACAATTGAGGCGGGGGAAGGGAGGAGGTGAGTGGACTTGTGGAGGTGGAAGGGAAGGGATAGTAGGGGAATAATAAAGGAGGAGTTAACAATGCTTGTTAGGAAATGTAGTCATTGCCTTGCTTATGTAAGTGTGACCCTTCTGTACAGTAATTTTGCAATTGAAAGACCCCAGACTCACTGGGATACTTTCTCAACGGGAGGGCACCCCAGAAACCAAGACTCCAAACCAGCAGATGCAACAAGCAAGAGGAGTTTATTTGGCATTTGTGCAAACGGACTCTCTGCCCCAGGCAATCAGAGCGCCCTGAGCAGCAGTTACAGGCATTTTTAAAGGCAAAAACCACAAATTAGCATAAAACACTCTTTGTAAAACAATTGTCTCATGGTTGGTCTAAGGGGGAGTTTACATGGTTACAGGCCTATGATTGGTTGACATTTGGCTTAGCTTGTGGTCTTGCCAGGTGGTCATTGTCAAGGTCCATCCCGGGGTTTGTTGAACTGAACTGGAACTGAAAAACATAAACTAAAACTGAAAAACATGTACTATCTGTAACCTTTGACCTTGTCCTGGGGTGGGCTGCCATCCGGACATCTGGGACGGCCGATATCCGGATATCTGGGCCTCGAGACTCTGCCCAGTTTTATTTC
The DNA here is from genome assembly GCF_024711535.1 of Dipodomys merriami. Taxonomy (NCBI): domain Eukaryota; kingdom Metazoa; phylum Chordata; class Mammalia; order Rodentia; family Heteromyidae; genus Dipodomys; species Dipodomys merriami. Next base: position 639,139 of record NW_027204304.1, read on the forward strand.
CCAGTGAAGGGGGTCTGAATGCAAGCATATTTACAGAAGCAAAATCAGCAGTTAGCAAGTTAGTAATGGTAATGGTAAAGTGAGGTTTTTAATTTTTAATCTTTCAGCAATGAAAACATATAAAAATGTTCTGAGATGGAAGAGTTTATTTCCTTTATTTTACTCATAATATTGTTAAGAAATTAATGCAAAACACTAATATGAAGGTATTTTGAATAAATGTGTATGTGCCCACGCACTTGCATGTGTGTTGGCATGCTCAGAGTTTGAAATCAGGGCTTCAAAGTCTTGCTAGGCCTTTTTGCTCTATTGGTGAGCTACTAAATGAGCTACATCTCCATTCCTGGCCCTTTGATAGTTCATTAAAAGTTTTGAAAAATAATCTCATGAATTTATTTTGCCCTGATAGGCTTCCAACTGTTATCCACAGATCTCAGGCTCCTGAGTAGATATCCCCAGTAGTTAGGATTACAGGCATGATAAACCAGCAAAAGGCTTTAAGAATAACGTATAAAGTAGAAGAAAATTTACTTCACAGGGGCCTGTTTTATCATCTCCTACATTTAAAACATTTTGGATTGATTATATGTGAATTTATTTCGTTTTAGAATTCTTAAAAGACAGTAAGTTTTAATATTTAAAAGTTTTAGTACTTTTTAAAAAGGATACTGGAACTGTGGGACAGAAGAAATATGCCTCTCTTTGTACCTCAATTTATAAGTTCTGTGCATGATAACCCAATGTGACCAAGACATTGTATGCTATTATTTCTTGGACAATATGAATATTGAATTGAGGGTGTCATAGAATGAAGAGATTTTATCTACCTTTTGTGTATTGCTGAAAGACTTTTGGAAACTTTGACTCATTTTCTTCCTCACTCTGTGTGTCTTTGGGCCATACACTTACTGCCTTTAATTACAATTTTTCCCAACACTAAAATGGTAATAACATTAGCATTATAGCAAATGTTATCTGAAAAATTAAAGGAAATAACACTTGTGAAATACTTAATATAAACTTCTATGGATGAGCTTTGAGTTTAGCCAGCAGTCTTTTTTAAATACTAAATAAAATGTGATAAGTAGTACAGAAAACATTACATGTAGTGAGCAACCAGAACTAATATCTATTGACCATGCTCTGCTTCCAAGCAAGCCAGTGGGATAATTTCTCATGCTGTAAATCAAACTGGTTATCTTATGTCTTGTTAGAGTAAAAATACCAGAGACAGAACGATGAAGTTATGTTGTAGACTGAGATGAAATCGATATGAAAATGTGTAAAACTGATAAAACATAAAAGTATCTGAGCAGTATATTGTGTTTTACAACAATTAAGTTACATTGCAAAGATAAAGAAGACCTAGAAGAATGAATTCTTTTTTTGTTGTCCTATCATAGGTTCTTAGATGGATGAGCTCTTTCCTCATTCTTATACAGGCATCATCTGATGAGAGGAACTGTATTTTTTGTTTGCTTCCTTCCATTTATTCTTCAGTTTGAAATTTGAACCATTGGGACTGAAAGAAACCAAGGGAAATTAGATAAACAGGCTGTGGAAAAAACAATCAAAGTAAATTGAATGAACTACAGCCTTGTAAAAGGTCTAAATAAATTGAGATATATAGTCACAAGTGTAAACAGAAAATGATTTAAGCAATACCATCTTATTGAAAATTGAAAAATGTTAGGAGTTGCTACATTTTTTTCTTTTCTACCTTTAATTAATTATTGATCTGGTTTAAAGAGCTTAAAGATGAGATTAACAAGAAACTGGATTAAAAATGGACAAAAGGCTGAATAGACAAGTTCTCCATACAGCCCTGAAAATCGCCTGTGGGTTTACAAAGTTGTGTTTAATACAACTGCTATGCTGGCTTAATGCTTTCTGAGTAGAAGTCATTCGATAAATATAATTCAAAATTACTATGATACTACTTCATAACTATTATAACTCATAAAAAATCAATGGAACCAGTTGTGGTGGTAAAGGCTTGTAATTCCAAGCATTTAGGAGGTTGGATTTAAGTCTAACGCCAGTTTGTATTACTGCAAATAGTATAAACCTGCCCTTTATTACCTTTGAACAAAAGGTAATAATGTTGGTGAGTGGGGAGAAAAGGAAATTTTCTACACTCTTGATTAGTATTCTCACTGTAGAAAGTAGTATGCAGGTTTCTAAAGAAATTCAAAGTTGAAATATCATCTGACCCACCAATCATGTGATTATTTCTCACTGGGTAATTCTTAAATATATCTATAGTTAATTCTTATTCAAAACAGCCAAGATATAAGTCAAAGTTCAGTGTTCAACTACATACTAATAAAGCAAATGTGGTACATGCACAAATATCTTTATGTTTCATCCTTAAAATAGCAAGAGACTTTTCCCATTAGCCACAACTTACAATGACCTGAAAGTTGTATTCTAAATGAAGAAAAATGTTGTGTTCTGATCTTTGTAAACACACACATACACACACACACACACACACACACACATACACACACACACACACACACTCACACACCCCTCAAACCTTAAGACGAAATTTTTTTTAAATTAAAGCAAAGTGTAATTTCTGGAACATTTAGTTCACAATGTAGAAGATAGTGGATATACAGTATGACCAGGTATAGAGTTGTAATGTACAACATGAGGATACAGGGGACAACACTGACCTTACATCAGAATGAAGCTAAGTAAGTAGGAGTTGTTCTTCCTAGGGGAGCATTATTGTGTACATCAAGTATAATCTTAGTAGATGAGCAAAATAACTCAATACCTATGTACATATGACCATATAAGATGATTCTAAATGAAATGAACTCCAAGACATGTTCTTTGTTGTTGTTGTTCTTAATGTATTACATGATTTATGTTTTCCCCACCTATGGGTTATCCGCTATAGTCACTGTATTTGATTTTGATACATTGGGTATTGTAAATATGTTGATCTAAACTGGGGAAGGGAAAGGGAAAAAACAAAATGGTGAGACAAAGGACAAAATGGGAACCTCTGCAACAGTGATACTCACAAGACAATATTTTGGAAATAATCTTGGGAGGTGCATTGGGAGCGAAGAGGGAGAAAAAAGGGGGAAGGACAAACAAGTTAGAAAAGCAATAAATGCATTACCTTACTTATGTAACTATACCCCCTGTGTACACTACCTTGAAAATAAAATTTAAATAAAAAAATATATGGGAGTAGCAATACAGTCGATGGGACTAGGGGAAATTCTGTACTACAAAAAGAAGAGTAGAACAACTGTGGAGAGCAGCAATTTAACTTTAACATAGGAAGTATTAAACTAGCATACAGATTTTCAGCCTTATGTCAGTCACTAGAAAGGGAAAACAAAATGCATAATCAACAAAACAATAGAGATAAAATAGAAAATTAAACAATTGAGGTGAAGAGATGACTTGGACCAAGAATAACAAATGACACAGTTAGGAAACAATAACAAGATGGTAAGTTTAATAAATATTAAATTAATTCTATTAAATGTAGTTTACATCACAATTTGTTAGAACGATAATTTACATCACAGTTTATTAGTATATACTTTTAATAATATATTAGTTATTATTGATTACTTCATATTGAACGTTTAATATATAATTTTAATTTCTGCCAGGTATAGAAAAGAAAAAAATGAAACTTATTTTAATAATATATTTCATGAATTGTGAAATTAGAAGCATTATAATTTAAACAAATAATATATCATTATTGTTTCATTTCTGCGAATTAATGTAATAATTCAACGTATATTGTACACAGCACTCATTTTAATATGAAATAATAAATTATTGCACATGTCTCAGTATTAGGTGGAAGAGTTCAGCATTTTAGTGAAATTCACACCACACAATACAGGAGGGATTACTCCTCTCATCTTGATAAAATTTTGGAAATTTGAATTCTACATGCATGTTAAATTCCTGCTAGGTGACATCTAAAAATTATATACAATCATATACACGAGGACTATTTCAGATTATACTTAAACATCATATTCATTAATTAAATTTTTATTATTTTGTACCAAATAAATATGTACAGAGAGGCAATTTCTGAGTAGATGATGATGTATCTGTGCCAGATTATTCATATTGAGGCTTATTTTATATTTCTGACATTGTTTCTACAGTTGGTTTTAATTTTCCGTAAGGGATTAAGTGTATTATATTGGATATATGAAAGTAAACTGAATGTTTATTTCATTAACCCCTTGCCTCTTTTCTAATCCCAATATAATTTATCTATGTGTTTGAAGTAATGAAAATAACAACAGATATAAGCAAGATAAATCAGTCTTTAGTCGACAAGTATTTTCACATTTATTTTGATAGTTGGTCCTCTTTTACACTACAGAATATTATTCTTGGGAAAATGTGCTCCAGGCTGGCCACAACTGCAGAATATTATGGTTTGATCTATAATAAGAGAAGGAAGGAAGGGGACCTTCCTTCCAAAATTCTGCTCCCTGGGATGTGAGCTGCTTTATGGTCCTGAATAGGAAATGAACATTTTTCACAGTCAATCTTGAAAAGCCATCTTGATAGACCATTTCTGTAAGTGGTTACAGAGGATTATTGATTCCTTTGCAAGGATGCCAGATTGCCTCATTTTGGGAAAATTTAAACAGGAATTTAGTCAGCTGTTTTTTGAATCTTTAGGAGAAAAACCCATTGACCCTAGGTCAGGGGACCACTGGGATCCAGAGAAGCTACTACCTTAAATAGTAATCCTACACCTCTAAAAAAAAAATACTACACCAAACAAATAAACAAAAACTCCAGTAAGCACAGCCAGTCAGGGCTGCTATCACAGCCTACACGAAGTCAGGTAAAAACAGAAACTGAAAGTCATTTAGCTGATGAATATATTTTTAATGAGGCAGACTCAAATGAATCTCCAGAGAGAATGTCAGAAAGACTGAACAAAGAAACTAAAATTGGTTACACAAAGATTAAAAAGTAGAATTCCTTGTAGAACAAATAAATCATAAAAAGCCTGTGCATGTAAGAACAAGACAGCAGACCAAATTCCAGAAATCCACATTTTCTTAGAGGTCAGCCTAATAAATTATCAATGGAAATCTTTGAATTCTTAAATATTTGACCACATGTGGATGGAGGCTGAAGAGTGAAAATGTCATCACTCACATTAGGAAGTAATCAAGCAAAGATTTGTAATAAAAAGAGAAAATAATTATTACAAAAGTGGGTCAAATTTGTTTTGATGTAACAGTTCTTGATTTAGGTACGAGCAATTTCCATACAATTGATTCAGTCCCACAGCTGAGTGGATACTGACTGTTGTATTCTTACATGAACTAAAAGAGAAAATTTACAAATGTCTGATGAAATGAGTTGAAGGTGAAGTGTTCTATTAGTGATATCTGAGGTTTAGACACAAGTGAAGAGGTGGATTTTCTTTTCTAAAAATCCCCATTTTTAGCCTGGTGCCACTGGCTCACAACAGTAATCCTAGCTACTCAGGAAGCTGAGATCTGAGGACAGCAGTTCAACAACAGCCTGGGAAGGAAAGTCCCTGAGACTCTTATATCCATTTACCCACCAGAAAAACAGAAGTCACACTGTGGCTCAAAAGATAGAGCACTCACCTTGAGTTGAAGAGCTCAGAGACAGTGCCCAAGCGCAGACTTCAAGCCCCTGGAACAACAATAAAAAAATTAATATAACCAGTTCCTCTTCTTGATCTTCTCTATGAAGGATACATTTGATTAACTTCTATCCTGCTGATTTGGTGGAGGTATATTTTTTCAAGTTTTCATTGTCATGAAATATGTTTAAATATTCTTTAAATGTAAAGGACAGATTGACTTGGGACCATATTCATGGTTGGTAGTTGTTTACCCTTACTGTTTGTAATATATCATGCCAGGCTCTCCTTTTTACCATATCAGCTAAGAAATCTGTATTTATTCTGACTGTATATCCTTTATAAATAATCAATCTTTTCTCTATGGCAGCTTTCATAATGCTTTCCTTGATCTTTAATGATCCTCTAATGGATTATGATGTGGTGGTGGATTGTTTAGTTATAGAATTCTGTTTGGTTTCTAAAGGCTTCTCTTCTCTGAATGAGCCTATCTCTTTGGATGTTTGGCATGATCTCTGGTAGAATTCTGTAGTATGTTTCCCATTCATTTGTTTCCTGCTCTTCTCCTTCTTGATACCTATCTCCCCGAAATTTGATCTTCTAACTGAGCTCTTATTCTTGGTTGTTTCTGTGGTGATGTTTCCATTCTCATCTCTGAGTTTATTTATTTGGTTGTGTTCTCTTTTTTTTCTGATAAGATTTGCTAAGGGTCTGTCAATTTTATCAATTTTTCGAAGAACCAACTCTTTGTTTTGTTGATTTTTTCTATAGATTTTTTGGATTCTAATTCATTTAATTCTGATTTAATTTTAATTATTTCTTTCTGTCTACTGGATTGGGGTTTATCTTGCTGCTCTCTTTGAAGGAGGTTCAGATGTCTCATTAAATTGTTGGTTTCAGATCTCTCCAATTTGTTGATGTGTGAACTCAGAGCTACAAAGTTGCCTCTGAGTACTGACTTTGTTGTGCCCCAGAGGAGCTGGTAATTTGTGTGTTCATTTTTGTTGAATAGCATGAACATCTGAATTTCCTTTCTAATCTCTTCCATGAACCACTAGTGATTCAGCAGTGTGTTGTTCAACATCCTTGTGTTACCGGATTTTCTTTGGTGGCTTTTGGTGTGAGTTCTAATTTTATTCCCTTTTGGTCAGAGATAATGCAAGGTATAACTTCATTGTTTCTGAATTTGGACAAGTTTGCTTTGTAACCTAAAATGTGGTCTACTTTAGAAAATGTTCCATGTGCTGCTCAAAAAACGTGTATTCTGAAGCTGCTGGGTTAAATATTCAGTAGATGTCTATTAAAACTGGTTGATTGAGGTAGCTGTTTAGATCTGCTCTTTGTCTTATGAGTTTTTGCCGAGTTGATCTATTTAGTGGGGAGAGTAGTGTAATAAAATCCCCTACAATTAATGTCTTTGGATCTATGTGGGATTTGAGGGAAAGTAGTGTTTCTTGGATGAATTTGAGTGCTCTGTTGTTTGGTGAATAGGTATTTAGAATTATAATATCCGCCTGAAGTAGAGAGCCCTTAATTAGTATGTAGCGACCTTCTTTATCTCTTCTCACAAATTTTAATTTGAAGTCTATTTTATCTGATATTAGGATTGCAATTCCTGCCTGTTTATTGGGGCCATTTGCTTGGTAGATTTTGCTCCAGCCTTTAACATTGAAAATGTGTTTGATTTTACGGGCAAGATGTGACTCCTGAAGGCACCTGAGAGAAGGATCTTGTTTTTAATCCAACTAGACAGTCTATGTCGCTTAATTGGAGAGTTAAGTACGTTAATATTGAGAGATAGGACTGAGAGGTATTTGGGAGGTCCTGCCATATTATCCACCTTCTTGGGTGCTGCTAAAACTGGGTTCTTCCTATGGTTCTTGGATTCTCAGTTTGGGTGCAGTTTCTTGGCCTTTATTATGGTCTTGTTGGTTTTCTATGTGTAGGACATCATTAAGAATCTTTTGTAAGGCTAGTTTGGTGGAGATGTACTGTTTCAATTTTCCTTTCCTATGGAAGGTTTTTATTTGGCCTTCAGTTATGAAGGAGAGTTAAGCTGGGTACAGTATTCTTGGGTGATTGTTGTTTGATTTTAGAGCATGGCATACAGGTTGGAGTCTCTGGTCTGTTTGTGGTGTTTGATTTTTCTGTGGGTTGGTTGGTTTCTTAAGTCAGTTTATTTGAACAGGCAGAAAAATGCTCTGCTTTACCCAGGATTTTGCGATCCTCCTCCAAGTTTAGTTCAATGGGAGGGAGATCTGTTCTGAGTATCACAAAAAAGGGAGATGGTTTTTTCCTCAAGTTTGGAGATGCTGTGATGAGGCTAGGTTCTGGGTAGTGTTGAGGCCTTTCCGCAAACAGTAGCTTTTCCCTGTGGCTAGTTTGTGAGGAACTCACAGAGCCCAGCCTGGAGCCATTCTCAGGGTTTATGTTTACTGAATTTCAATTGATTGTCAGGGCTGCAAAAGGGAGGGGCAGCCTCTGGCTCTGATTACCCAGTGAAGAAAGCCACTCTTGAGGCTGGAACCTGAGCTGGGTGACATTTCCCTGGGTGGAGCTGAGTCTGGTAGGTCTCTTTAGGTTCTTGTGACCTGCTAAATGACTCTAGCTTTCTTACAAGGTTTGAGTTGGAGCTAGCAGCTCCTCCGAGCTTTGTAGGTATCCAAGATGGAGATCTCTGGAACTGGGGGTTGGGGAGGAGTGGCCTTCCCTCCTCTGCTCCCTGAGAAGGAGTGAGGAGGACATCAGGCTTCTACTCATGTCGAGTCTTTGTTCCTGGGTTGTCTCTGGTCTGTGAACTGCATGATGAAATGTCCGCTCCTTGTGGGTTCCTGCTGGTGTTGAGGAGAATCTGCTTGTCCACTGTGTCTGGCTCCTTCGACCTGGACTCTCTGTTTTGCAGGTATGGCGACTGTGGCCACCGCCGCAGCAGCAGTGGCTGCTGGCAACATCTCAGAGCTGTCTCCTTGCCTGGATTTTACCTCTTTGGCTTAACTCTCTGTCCTGTGATGGCACACTTGGTGTGATTCTCTGGCCTAGGACTATTCACTGGAACTCTAAAACTGCTTTTTATGCGAGAGCTTGTTTAGCCTCCATCTTCTCCTCTGCCATCTTCCCAGAACTCCTCTTATATGATTCTTATATGACTTCTTGGAGATCCATAAATAAAACTACTCAGAACAGGAAAAGATTAGGAAAGAGTTCATAAAGAATACTATTATGTTGGTCTTAATGGCAAAGTGTAAAGAATATGTAACAAAACTGTTGGGAGACTCATTTGCTCTATTTGCTATTCTCTCCTGCTTCTTTGTAGAAAGCTTCTCACTATGAAGAAACAATTGGTCTGGACCTTTCCAGGCTTGTCTCAGTGACAGAAGTGATGGGATTTGAGATATGTGATCCCATTGCTGGCTTTTAGGAAGTTCACAATATAGCAATATCAATACACATAAAGCAACTTTTGTGAGTGATGCATATTCACTTCCTCAATTGCCAAAATTAAATTCATATGTCAAAACATCAAATTACTTACATTATTATATATTCAGTTCAACTGACATCACTAGCACCTCCATAAATCAAATGCAAACTAAAAGATCTACTTCAAAAACCAACATCTAAGGCAGCGTTGGAAATACAAGAAGATAGACAATAAATCTAAAGGAGTGAGATCTTTAACACTGACAATGAGCAGTAATAGCTGAATTTTTAACAAGGCTTGAAAAGTTCAGGTGTCCACTAACTATGTGATTAGAGTTGCAGAGTTGACCTTGGTATCAATATTGGTTTTACAATTCAAAGGCAGCTAAAGTTGCTGGAGTATTGTAGCTCGATATAGTGTGACCCTGCCTGGTAATGGTAAGGCACAGAGTAGAATCTAAGTCAGTAAAATGTATAGGAAGGATTCTTCACTGATAATAATTGCAGGAGGTAATCATCACTTTTTCGTGAAAATGTATAGCCCATCATTGTACATTAAGCTATAGCCTATTTCTGATCTGAAGAACGTATAAGACATCAATGTGCCACGAGTGCTGAGCAGTGTTAGTGTATATTACTCTAATATATGAAAAAATCCTTGCAAGTATAGAATTGCCTGACCCTGACACTTCATTCTGTGTTGTTGAGTTTCATGGAGAAATGTTCATAATTAGGCAATTCACACTCATCTAAATCTAAATCAGGCAACTGAGATAAGGCATTAGGGTCATCAATCAGTGACATGGTCTGTGACCTGTGAAATAAATCACATTATTTCACAATGTATATGTGTTTCTAAAAATGTATGCAATATCAAATATCAAATATACAAAAGGGACAATTATCCATCTCATATTATCAGAAGTAAAGTTACTCCTGAATTGTACATTCTTGCTAGAGGATCACTGGGTGACTGCTGATGTTTCGTATCTTTCCAGGTGCTCTTATATATATGTCAATGTTCTTTTAGGAAGTGTTTTTTCATAGTTTGTTTTGAAGTGTTCAGAATATCAGTACTGTCACTTACCACAACCATGGGACAGCAAAGATGATGGGATACCTGGCTAAAGAACTGAGAATTCACAGGAAGTGATAGGAAAGATAACATCAGAGGATCCAAAGCCTCATTGCCAGCTTCTGGATCCCCATATCACAATCATATTACATGAAGGAAGCCAGACTCAAAGAAACATAGGATCCATCGTTTCCCTCATTTTTATTAATATGTGCTTATTATAGTCCTTAAACTCTTAATATTCCCTTTTATCTCTCCCTCTTCTCCTCTCATTCCATTTGTGTGTGTGTGTGTGTGTGTGTGCACGCACCCGCACGCACCCGCACATGTGTGCACACACACACACTAAAGAAACTTGACTCAGAGCCTCAAACTCTTGCTTGTTTTTTTCACTCATGAATGATTCAGTCTGTACTATTTGAACCAAGGTTTCACTCTGTCTTTGAATAATTGAACATAAATGTTTCATGTATTGCTACCCCAGCCATCTGTGAACGATGATCTTCCAATCTCAGGCTCATGACTATATAGGAATAGAGATGAGGCACAGGCATCTAGATGCCAAGTATTTTTTACTTTGTTTTGTTTTTGTTTTTTGTTGGTATTGTGCATCCAAAACCTGTAAGGAAAACAAATCATTTATAATCAGGACTATTCACATAAAATGTGTATTGTATAAAGATTACATTAATAATGTTATCCTTTTATATCCACATTATGTGATTTGATTTTTTCGAACTCTTTTGTTGCAAACAGTCAAATAACGTATATATAATTTGAATCTTCTTGTCTTGGTTTTATACTTTGTTAGGTGTTTCAAAACAGAATTTATCAAGGTTTAACTCTGCACTACTGAAGCAAGACTTTTATGATTATTGAATGTCTTGTAAATCATAAGTTCTTCACTTCTCGTGGCACCATATGAGCACAGGTAGTTTCCTATAATACCTCCACGTAGCTTAGACCTCAATGCCATGCACTCTTCTGCCAAATATGCAAGGAAATCCTTTGCAATTCTCCTTGCATTTTCACTGTTTTTCTCTCTACTCTCCATGCTAAGTCCTGTGGTGATCTTGTTGATATTCTCCCCTGTTACATCTATCAATGCATCTTGGGAACTACTGGTATGCACTACTGTACTTCTGTCCATTCTCCTTGTACTTTGTCTTGTACACTTCTCACAGCGTGGGGCCAGAGATTGGGGATATTTTCTTCACGCATTAGATCAGACATCTATCTTTACATTCTAGCAATACATTCATTGAATTCCAATGTTCTGAAAATGATTACTGAATTTTCATGACTTTGTTATTTGGCATTAGGGAAGAACTTAGGTCAGTAACTCTAACTTATGTAAAAGAAAATTGCAATCATGTCTCATTAGATGTTGTTCATTGGATAATGTTTACTTCAAGATCTGTCTACCTGCTTCCGTTTCACTGTTTATTTTTCAATGTAGCCTTTTCTTCTGGAAAGTATTTATGGCCCTAGTGAAGATCAATTCCTACTGTAAATAGTCATTAATTTTATTCCAACATCATTTCATAGATCCTTCTGAGTTTCTTCAGGGTCTGTAGAGTAGTGCTTCATATTCTTAGATATGTTTTAACATCGATGCATCCAATGATAAAGACACATTGCTTAAGTCACCATTTTGATGATGGAAAAGAAACCATGCTGCAACCTCACTATATGGCAATTTTCTGGTTTTAAATTCTTTTAGATTTGAATTGATACTGGAAAATGAAATTCTGTGTACAGTTTTATATTTTCCTAATTATTTTTAGTACATGTTCCAATATTGTATAAAGTTAAAACATTACTATTTACTTAGTTTTAGGATTTCTAAAATGGTCAGAGTAAAAGTTCTGTTCATTCACAATTTTAAGACAATATAGTCCATTATGACCAAGTCAAACATTTTAAACTTTTATTTGTGGTCCTTAATGTTGGTGCTGGGGAATGAATTCTAGTGCTTCATGTGTCTTAGTCTCCTGTGTGCCTCTGAGCCTGATGTGTCCTGTGGTTTTATTTTCAATCAACTGGAATAAAGAAAAAATTCACTAGGAAGGATTATTACTTGTTTACTTTCTCCAGCATCTCTTGCATACATAAAAGTAATATAAGTCTACACTGACAGAAAATGGTGTTCTTATATGGTATTTACTAGTGGTAACTGTTCAATTTTTGTAGCCTCACTCTGCACTGACTTGCCCCTTACCTATTCCCCCATCCCATAAAACTTGACTGGATCCACTGGAAACCCACTTCTAGGCAGCTTCCTCCTTAAATAGCTTAATCTAAACTAACCTACCCCCTGGTAGACCTGCTATAAACTTTCAAAGGCTTGACTGCAACAAGACACTTTACTGAAACACCTTCTCTGCTATAGTAAAATCCCTCTTCCACTCCACCCCTTCCTGGAATCCCTGTTCTGCACCACGAGATACCGGGCCACATCTATATCTCCTTTCATGTCCCAACATACTACCACAAGAACCCGGCCTACATGGGGCTCCTCGCTCGAAGCCCCACCTCATCCACCAGATACCCTGTTCCTAACTACTCTAGTCCCTCACAGTCCCATTGTTCCCATATTCTATTACCTCCAAGATCCTCCCTTCCCTTTCTTCCCCACCCCCAACCAACCTTCTCCCTGGAGTTCCTCCTGATTTTATCAGAATCTCTGCCTATAACTAGCCTACTTCTAAGTGGCCTAAATTCTAAAACACAGCCCTGAACCTACCTCTTTCCACAAAGCCCATCGTGCTATATCAAAAACCCTTCACCTCCCTATAACTGCCCTTGAAGCCCCACCTTGCTTGGTCAGAAGCTTCTCACACAGCCCATCTACTGCCTGGAAAGCCAGCCCTGTTCCACCACAAGACTCTTCACCTCCCACATCTACCTTCTCAATGCCCTGCCTTGCTCCCCAGATAAACCCACCCCCTATTGGCTCTTCCCTAAGATCTACACCCTACTCCACCTGATACCCTGCCCATAATTATCTTACACCATTGTAGCCTTTCCACTCCTTCTCAAAGCTCCTCCTTCAACTATCCCCATGGCTCCAAGCCCTGCCCTGGTCCAGAAAAACTCCACCAGAAAACCCACACTACCCCATCTCTCAACACCCACATTGCTCCACTGGAAAACACTGCACCAGTTGCCCTCCCTCTGGAAGTCTCACCAGGCTCAACTGTAAATCCCTCCCTCCATAGTCCCTTTTGAAGGTTGCTTTGCCCTACTGGAAACCCTGTCCAAAGTCCATGTCCTGACTTGCAACACTGAGATCCCCACCCAAACTTCTCTTCTCAAGTTCTGACTGGCTACACCAGAAACCCCATCCTAACTATTCTAGAGCACTGGATACTATCACTGCTCTCACAAAGCTCTGGTCCTGAAAAACTCCTACATACATTGTTACTACATCTTGCTCTGTAGAAAACTCCACCTTCACCCGAACACACTTCCCAAAGGCCTGCCATTCTCCATCAGAAACCCTGCCCCTTACTAGACCATGTCTTCCTAGTACCACCCTGCCCTCAAATCTAGAACCTGAAAAGCATCTCCCTCATAGCTCCACATTCCTTCACCAGGATACCCACCTTCTGTCTGCCTCTTGCCTCCATTCCCTGCCCTGCCTTATGGGAAACCTCACCTTACATATCCCACAAGGGCTCACAGTGCTCTACCAGCACCGCTCCTCTAAGTAAGCTCCTCCTTGGTAGCCTTGTTCTTCCTTCCAAATCTTCTGCCCCAAATAGACTCCTCCCCAGTGACCCCGCCTTCTTTAACTGAAAACCTGTCTCCCTGCCAGCCTCCATCTTAAATCCTGCCTACTCCACAAGAGACCATGTCCCTAACAAGTTTAGCCATTCCTGTCCCTTCCCTGCTGTCTCAAAGCCCTATACAGACTGGCTTTCACCCTCAAAGCCCCGCTCTGTTCCACCACAGAGGTTGGCTAATACCAACTCCTCCTTTGAACGAGACAGGACTACACCAGAAACCCCACACCATCTCATCCATGAAGGTCCCATCTAGTAACTTTTATTACAAATATGATTTTATAATGGTCATAGACTTCATACTAATCAATATGAGAAGAAAGAAGTATTGCAAAAAGGCAACAAAAATTAGATATCAATTAGATGTCTTATTCTAGTTTTGTGTTCTGTTACCAGGAAGATACATATTGTGTGAAAATGTCGGAAGGTGATTCCTCTTATTGTAATATATTCTTTGAAGTATCAGTAAGGTTTCATGAGTGATCATTTTATTTCTAGAAAATTCGTGCACATTTCGGCCCATTAACTTAAAAAAATATTAGGTATTTAAAATCCTCTTGTTTCGTTGAGAAAAGAGTATCAGTGTGTAAAAAGATGACTTTCAACTCATCTTTCTAATGAATAATTTTGGAGTTGCTTACCTTAATATGTACCAGAAATTCTCTACCAGAATCCACTTTGAATTTCCTTCTTCCACTAAAGTGACCTTTGGAAAAGATTGAAGTGAGATTAGTAAAATGTTAGATATGAAAATGTATTTGAGATCATAACAAAATTATGATGAAGACCCCACCCAATTGCTTTTAATTTTCTAACAAAAGAAACTTAAGCCTATTTAACTGCAGACTTTCTGAAGACTAGAAGACAAGAAAATAAGAAATACCCTGTTACACCATGGTTTTGAAAACAAAACCAAAACAAAGAAAGACAACATAATGAGACAGAAGGGAATGAGGAAGTTGTACATGTGATATAGAGTTTTGAAAACACACTGAATCAGGTAAAAATAATTTTGGTCACAATGTCTGGTTGTTCAACATATTTCATTGTAAATATTGTTCTTTTTTAAGCTGTGACTTAATATATATAGGTCTCAGCAGGGATCTGCCCAGGTAATTGTGTAGTTAGTCAATTTCATCATTATAAGATCATAAGGATGGAAAACTCCACACACATTAAGACACAACTGCAACATCACTAGACATACACTCTTATTGGTCCAACATTTTAAGACAGACCTGTGTTTTACCAAAGCTTTGTATGTGGTATGCTATAGTTTATTCAGGCTAAAGAGCCAAAGTAACTCCAATTTGAGATTAACGCCACCATCTTGTGGAGGCTGCCCTCAGATTAACCCCAAGAGAGAGACAAAACACAGGTTGCCACCAACCCTGCCCACCCTTAAGAAAGCAGAACAGTTACCCAAGTGTTCCAGGAACAGAACATACCAATAGTTCATAAAAAGGGCAGTGCAGTTAGGGTGGCCTCAAACCAATCATGTAACTGCTTGTGTGGAAATTCCCTAAATTTGTTTGTTCAATACTATAAAAGTTGTGCTGATTTTGTGCTCGGGTCTCTTACTGTCACAGGTTACCGAGTGCATGAAGGAACAAGCTTGAGCTTGCAAATAAAGGACTCTTTTGCTGTTCGCATTGGTCGTGGTCTCTGGTGGTCTTTCGGGGTTCCCAAGTCCATGCAACATTTCTGGGGGCTCATCTGGAATCCCCCTCATGAGACCTTCCAGACGCCCCACCACAGAGTCCCAAAAAACCCATCCGTTAAGTCAAGGCATTGCTGTTCTGTATATTTGGTTGCCTGTAGGTTCTGTATCTGTAATTCTGTTTTCCCACAGAGTCTGTATTCTGATTGGCAAGGAGTCTTGGGGGATGAACTATAAGACTGCCAACGGGGTCTGTGAGGAGACGTCCCCAGACCCCTCTGGGTAGATTGCTGTTTAGTACAGACATTTTTTGGGAAATGTTCCGTTTGTAGTCTCACACTTTCATGCAGACATTTTTTGGGAAGTTTTCCATCTGTATTGGGAAGTTTTCTGTTTTGGGGGAAACTCTCCATTTATAGTCTGGCACTTTCTGGTTGGTAATTTACAATGCTGCAGCGTGCCTTTGTAAGTTGTGTCTTTGTGTTGACTGTTCTGTTTGTCATTAGGTGTTTATCTTAGCCTTAGGCCTTGGCCCACGGAGGTGTGAGTATGGAGGAGAATCTGCCAGTCAGAGGGGATGGCCACTAAGGACTTATTTCCCTTGCTCCAAAATGATTGGGGGTTCCTTTCCACCTTGGAAAGCCCCTGGGTAAACAAATGTTGGTGATTTGTCACCCCATTCACTGAGACTTGACTGCTCTCTGTTTTATGTTTCCTGAGATAGGAAAGTTCTGGGTGAGAGTGGCAGGCTCACTCAGAAGACTCTGAATATAGTTTGCTGAGTGAGAATGCCACAGAGTTCTGGTAGAGACAAAGTCAGCCTTTGATTGTTGTCTTGTCTAGTTCTGTTTTAGAATTGGTATTAGTTTTAAATGTATGTTTTTGGTTGTGCATTTTTCTTATTTATTTGAACATCTCTGGGGAAATAAAAGTTCCAGCCTCCAGCTGGCCTCAGTCACAGAGAAGGCTGTGTGGCTGGTTTTCTCTTTTCAGCTAGTCCCAAAAAATGTAAAGTGCTTTTATCTAAAATTGATTAAAAAAATCAGGCCACTTCAGTTTCAGGTGACCCCCGTCACTCCCAGCCTTCCTCCAACAGAAGAGATTCAAAATACCAATTGGTAAAATTCCTTGCTAAACAAGCAAGCCCTGGGAAAATGAAACTCAACAAAGTTACTTAGTTTAAAAGAAATATTGTCTTAAATTTTTCTTTGAAAACTTTAGAATGTCTACAAACAACTGATTTTTATTTTTGCATGCTTAAAGATCTGTGTGAGTGTGTTTTGTATGTGTTTGCGAACATGTTCATGATATAAATTGTCAGCATGCTATAACAATTGGGTGAGATTAAGTTTAAAATTCAAAAGGTTATAAGGTTTGGACATTACCAAAAATTTTCTGAAGAATTTACACATTGTTTTTAATGGCTTTTTAAGGATTCTTTAACTTGAAAATTAGAAAATCTGGTATTTTAGAATGCATAATCAACACTGTAATCAAGATATCTGGATTAACAAAAAGGAGAAAATTAGAAGCCAACAGAAGACTCATTCTTAGGAGTGAAGGGTGAACAGACACAAGTACAGTTCTCCTGGTCATGCATGGTGTAACAGGCCCTGGGAGGAGTCTATGCATGGTGAAAGAGGGCAAGCTGGCACCAACATAGTTCATCTAACCATAAAGAGTTGGACTGGGTGCATGCCCATTACACAGGAAGGGTCAAGTGGCCCATCTTTATTCTGTCCCTTTTCCCTGCAGATAGACACTGGAAACCTAATGGTAAAAATGATTGATGTGATGATCTGATTAGCACTGCTAAAACTGCCCCTTGGATGTGTTAAAATTAAAATAAAGGCGGCTCTAAAAAGAGGGTTAAAAAGTTTATTTGTATAATGTGATTTGCTCTCAATGATATTCTGCCATTGGATTTTTTTAAGGCATAAAGGTGTTATGTCTAGCTTCTTCGTACAGTGATGTTGATTGTAATTTTTGCATTAAGAAAAATTTGTTATTTGAGTTTAAAAGTTTTAATGTGTATCTGTTTTAAAACAAGCATCCAAGAGGAAATGAGTGACACCTAGCATCGAGAGTTCAAGGGATTTTTCATAATGCAACCAAATGTATAGAATATTGAAACAGAGATTAATAGGAGGCTTACAAATTAGGAATTGATTTCTGTATATAAAGTTAAAAAGTAAATTTGTTCTAAACATTTGCCTCAAAGTGCAAAAAGGAAAAATTAGGATTACCAAAATAATTGCTTAATTCCCATTTCAGTTTGCTCTCATAGGTTTTTTTGGTAACAGTTCCCATCAGGCCCACAAAAATGAGGGAGGATTCTTGTAAGTTTGTCACATGTAACTTTAGCACTTAATATGTTTCAGGTAAGAACATGCTTAAAAGCTACTTCTATGTTGACCACCTTGTTGCTTTTAATTGGAGTAAAGTGGCCTTTAAGAAACTCATTGATCTGCAAACCGGTTTGAAGCCAGCCCGAGTAGAAAAAGGTCCCTATGAGAATGTGACCTCTACTCAGCCAGCAGAAAGCTGAAAGAGCAAGCAGTGGTGCTTTAGGATTCAAAAGTGGCAGAGTGCTAACCTTGAACTGTAGAGCTAAGGGACAACACTCAGGCCCTGAGTTCAAGTCCAGCAACCAACTAAGAGAAATGCCAATGAGGCATTTTTCCCAGTGTGGAGAAGACACTTCTGGGACGAAAGCAATGGAGGAGCATCCAGAGACTGTAAGCCACTGCTTGGATTGCAGAAATAATGTCAGGTCCTAGAGTCATTAGTGTGTGGCCCTTCAAAAATTGGTCAGAGCCAGAAGGTAATGGAAAGATAGATTGTAAGCATGCCTAATGTCTATGACTATCTACCTTGTAAGCGCCAGGAACATGTCGGTCATCTGTGATAGTACTAAAAATCTAAGGTTGTGAAATATGGAGGATAGTTTGGATCCCAACACTTGTATGTGCCAAAAGCTCTAATTGGCAGTAACTTTTGAGCTGAAACCAGCTACATGAAATTCATTTGCTCAGGAAAAATGTTTGTAAACCTGAAAGTGTGTTTCTATTGATATCTGTCTGAAGGGCTGCATAGTTAACTCTCACATTGTTAGGATTACTAGAGATCACATTCCTAAACCATCCAGAAAGATGCTTTAACAAACCAGAGTCCTAAATAAGCTCCACTGTTGTAGCCAGAAAAAAAGTTCTGTGCATTTGTAAAAAGTTAAAATATTGTTCTTAATGACATTTAACCCTGGTAACCTCTTTGTAAAATGGGCTAAGGTTATAGGTTCCTGGCTAGTAGGATCAACAACCCTGAATCAGCTTAAAGAAATGACAGAAGATGAATCTTCACCCATCTTCCCCGTTGAAGAACAAGGGACCAGAGTCACCTTTTTAAAAATGTGGTAAAATTGACAGAAGGAAAAGGCATGGGAAAAAAGAGTACAAACCTGAGCCCTCTATTTCTGCCTAGGAAATCCTAGATTTATTAAAAACTGTAGTATAAACAGTTGTTATCTTGGTAAATTGTCCTGGATTATTGTCTAAATAGTCTTAAAAACTAGTGGGGTCACAGACTGCCAAGCCTATGCAATGTATCCTTAACCAGTCTGTGTATGAATTGGCAGCCCAGCACAAGGTGTGACAGTCCCTTGGAGCCACTAAGAGACCATGCTACTGCAGGATAAAGCTCAAAAACAGCCTGGCAGTCACCTGGAGGAAATCTCATCATCACCTAGTCCAACTCCACAGTGGTAGATGTCGACTGAACTCCTGCCTGATTCCATCATTTGAGAGTGCTTCCCGGTTGAAAGCTGCTAAAATTAAGCTCTTGTGGGACATTGTTTTGGTGATATCCAGTAACCCTTTCTAATCCCCCAGTGGATATTGGGGGCAAGGATATCACTGTCTTGCCTTAGACACTTCAGGGTCACACCTAGTTTGGCTCTCGTATGCTAATAACCTGTTTCCTCCTATGTGTGTTTTAAAGATAAAGGAGAGATTTTTTAATCAGTGGAAGTAGTAAGAGGAATGAGACACAGACCTAATCTTAGCCTTAAAATCTAGCAAGCTTTTCATCCCACTAGTGCATTGAGGCTTTCTGAGATAACTTGGTTCCACAAGTCAAAGGAAAAATGGGCAGTTTTAAACTCTAGCCACAAAAAGCTTATGGAATTTTAAAGAACAAGAGGGTAGTAAAGAAAGCCTTAAGAAATGAATTGGGGAAAAATTGGTATCTTCTGGATAAGAAAGGACTTAAAAAGTACTGATCATCTTAAAATGTTTGTAAAGAAGACAAACCTCAGAAAGTTTAAGTATGTAGCAAATAGTATGAGTATGTCTTAAAATTGGAGCTTAGAAGTACAGTTGGTATAAAATTATGTTAGCTGTGACATATGGAGTCAGGATTGCTGGAAGAAAATATTAGGGCCTTTGATACGGTTAATTTTTTTACTAACAATTGGACCTTGTAGACTGGTGTCCTTTGTAAAAGAGAGAATCAGCACAATCCATCTATTGATTCTGAGACCCCTATACCAAACTGTATATATAGAAGATTGTGCCAATTAGGGTACCATGATTGGACCCTGATGCTTTAGAAGAGGAGAGAATGAAGAGCCAAGGTAAATCCAATTTAAGATTAACGCCACCATCTTGTGCTAAGCTGTCCTCAGAGTAACCAAGAGAGAGAGAAAAAAAAACACAGGTTGCCACCAACCCTGCCCACCCTTAAGAAAGCAGAACAGTTACCCAAGTGTTCCAGGAACAGAACATACCAATAGTTCAGAAAAAAGACAGTGCAGTTAGGGTGGCCTCAAACCAATCATGTAACTGCTTGTGTGGAAATTTCCTAAACTTGTTTTTTCAATATTATAAAAGATGTGCTGGTTTTGTGCTTGGGGTCTCTTACCCTCACCAGTTACCTAGAGCATGGAGGAACAAGCTTGAGTATGAAAATAAAGGACTCTTTTGCTTTTCACATTGGTAGTGGTCTCTGATGGTCTTTCGGAGGTCCCATGACCTTACAACAGGGCTTGATACAAAATGTCCCTGTCCAGAGAATTAAATGATGGCATTTATATCTAAAAGGATTTGGGGTCATTATTAAAATCTAACACATGCTGAGGTTTTTATTTGTACCTCTCTCCCTTTCTTTCTTCCTCCCTTTCTTTCTTCCTCCCTTTCTTTCTTTTCTTTTCCTCCTTCCTTCCTTCCTTCTTTCCTTCCTTCCTTCCTTCCTTCTTATCCTCCTTCCTTCCTTCCCTCCTTCCTCCCCTTCTCTCCTCCCCCTTCTCTACTTTCTTTTATTTCTCTCTTTTCTCTTTTTATCTTTCTTCTCTTTTCGTTCTTCTTTTAGAAAATGAGTATGAATTTAGATATTTTTTTTGCAGAACAAGTATTCTACCATTAGAACAATCCTTTTCAATTTAGTTACTTTGCTCATAGGTTATCAATTTTGCTGAGCGCTGAACAGAGGCTAAGATCCCCACATCTATCTGCCAAGTAGCTGGGATCACAAATGCATTCCAACATGCCAGGCTTTAGGATGATATGAAAACCTTGTTACTTTTCTTGCACACTGGTTCTAAACTGTGATACTCTCAAATTCTACCTCTTTAGATAGTTATGTGAGCTCCAATAACCTGCCCTCAGTATAGATTGTCTAAATGAATGATTGAAGGCAATTTCACTTTAATCTATTTTTTACCAGTCCAGGAGCTGTTATAATTTTATTTCTAGACAACTTTTGTGTATATGTGCACATTAGATTTAAAATATTGCTTTCCTCCCTTTTTCCTTTTTTATTTTTCATGGTCATGGGGCTTGAACTCGGGGCCTAGGCACTGTCTCTAAGCTGTTTAGATCAAGGCTAGCACTTTACCACTTGAGCCACAGTGCCACTTCCGGTTTTCTGGTGGTTAATTGGAGGTAAGGACGTCACGGATTTCCTGCCAGAGCTAGCTATGAACTACCATCCTCAGATCTTAGCTCCTGAGTAGCTAGGATTACAGGCATGAGCCACTGGCTCCCAGCTAAAATGTTACTTATTTCAATTTCTATGATTTAGTTGAGGGAGTAGCATGGGTGTGTAGAAAGGTAACTTTCATGTCATCTCTCTAAATAATTTCAGAATTTTATTTTCATAATATTTATTGCAGGGAATAATAACAAAAGCTCCCAAAGTAACAGAATGATCCTTCATTTTCTCCTTTCCATAGATATTATTGGAAGAAATGAGTGAGACCTAAGTCTAAGAAAATATGTACTTGAAATTATAAAATTTTTTTTGATAACACATAAAGAGCCAGATTACACAACGTGTTTTTCATTTTATAAAGAAAGGAATGTTATAAAAGTGTATTTATTGGCTGGATTTTTCATCTAAAAAAGAAAAAAAACAATATCATAAAAAAGCTGAAGGGGATCAGCAAACATGTAAGTGTTATATAGTATTGGAGACTTTAAGACATGAATTTATTCAGGTAAAATAATTATTTGGGAAAGGTATATGCTCACTAAATTTATTCATTTTAAATTTTATTTGATTTACATGCAACTTAATAAATAAATACATACATGTGTATATTTAGTGTATTGTATATATATATATATATATATATATATATATATATATATATATATATATATATATATATATATATATATATATATGTCAGTAGTATCTGTTCAGTGAACTGTATGGTTAGGTAATTTCATCATGCCAAGCTCATCAAAATGATGGACTTCCATAAACCTTAACCACCCAGCACAGCACTGCACATGCAAACTTAAGCATTCACCATTGTAAGCCAGACCTATGCTTTACCAAAGCTTTGTATATAGTATGTTATTTTCTCATTTAGCCTTGACACAAAATGTATTTGCTCCTAGAATTATATGATGATATTATAACTACAATGATTTAGTGTAAATTTTTACATTGAACACATGCTCAGTGTGAGTTGTTCTTTCTTTCCTTTTCTTATTTTATCTTTTGGAAGTTGATTTGAGTTTTGATGTTGTGTTTGCCAGACAGATACTCCACCACTGGAGTCCTTCCACCAATCCTTTCTTGTTTAAGTTACATTACTCATAGAGTAGCAACTTTTGCACCAAGCCGAAAAAGCAAGGATCATGATTACATTCCAATATCCCTACCTAGTAGGATGATATGGGTGATACTTTCCTTCTGAGACTGATTCAGAATTATGATCCTCTCAAATTCTACCACCTTAGTTAATAGTGTGTGCTCCAGTTCTGCCTACCTCTAGAAGATATGCTAAAAATAAATGATTACAGGTAATTTGGGTTAATCATTGTCTAATATAGGTGATTTGTTATTAAAATGTAGGGTAAGTTTGAAAGTATAATCACATTAGTCAGATATTTTGCTAAGTAATTTTGTTTTACATTGAAAACACGTCTCGACCAGAATTAAGGACTTATTTTGCTGTCTGTCAACTTGTATGTAACTTGGGAAACTGCGTGTTTTCCATGTGTGATAAAGAACTTTGAATGGTCTGATGTGCTGTTTCACATTGGCTCACATCTATAATCATGGTTAGTAGTCAGAAATAAATAGATCACAATTTGAACATAGCCTAACCAAAAATTTAGGAAGTCCCAATCTCAACAAACTAGTGGATCATTTTGAATCATGCCATTAATCTCAGCACGACAAGAGGATAAGTCTCTGCTCAATACCTGTGTCACGTAGGTAACTGGTTCACTTGGAAGCAGTCACCTCTCCTGATGCAGAAACTGGGCTGAGATTTCGCCAAGAGGAGGGAGGAGTCTGCCTCACCTTCCCATGGTGGACCTGACAGAATGCAGTGAACGTGCTTGCTTTCTTCCTCCAAATGGCTTAAGATGCCATGCTGCTGTGTTCCTTATTTGATTCCAGTGACCAGTGGAAGAGGTGTAATGAAACATGAAATTAAATGTCACAATGGCCAAGTGAGCTGCTCTTCCCAGCTTCTGAGTTCAACTCACCAAGTGTTCATTATTTGAGAGTTGAGAATACTGAGGTAGGGGATAGAGAGAGGGAGAGTGAATGAGAGGAGAGATTGATAGAGAGAGGGAGAGCGGGAGAGAGAAAAGAAAAGAAGGAAGAAGGAAGGAAAGAAGGAAGGAAGGAAAGAAAGAAAGAAAGAAAGAAAGAAAGAAAGAAAGAAAGAAAGAAAGAAAGAAAGAAAGAAAGAAGGAAGGAAGGAAGGATGGAAGGAAAGAAAATGACTGAGAATGAATGTTTTGGAGTTAGGAGTCACAACGCAGAGTTACTACTTGTATTTGGTATTAGGTCTGCCCCAGCCATGCCGACCCTATGCAGACACCCTCCTCTTCTTAGCTAAGTTTCCACCCTTTATGTGTTACCTAGGTATCTGGCACACCTGGAGGCAGCCACCTCCCCCTCCTGCTAAGTCACAACCTGGTCAGCCACTGGTCACACTTTCTATCTGACCATAAGAGAGTCCCAGGCACAGAGGTCACATCCAGATCCAGTGTGGCCAGACATTTCCCCCACCTGGCCATACCTCATCCAGTCCTTGGCCTAGATACATCCTGGGCCTAGGTTGGGTCACCCCATTTTTTTACATGCCTCTTCACCATGTATGTCATGGGCAGCAGTTCAGTTAATAAACCTGACAATACCATGTGTTGTTTTCTTCATTGGCTACCTAATGAAACTTATCTAATTAATATACCTTACATTTCAGATTTTCTAGTTATGAATCCATGGATATTTTTCTGATATATGTGAGTTCAGTATATACAAAACATATGTACTAGCTCATCATATAACAGAATAATTCTGCCTGGAATCTTTTTTTTCAATTTTTTAATTGTGAAAATAACGTACAGAGAAGTTAAAATTACATGAGCAAGGTAATGAGTACATTTATTATGAAATATTGTTGCCTCCTCCTTTATTTCCCCTTCCTATCCCTTCCCATCTCCCACCTCCCCCGCCAAAGTTGTAAAGTTCGTTTTTTGACATAATGTGTTGTACATCTCATGTTGCAATGGGCCCATCTGTATACCTACTTATACAATATGTTTTTTCCCTTCCCCTCCACAAAGTATACCATCTGAATCTTTAATAGCAGCCTAATTAACCTTAAAGTCTATTGTTTTTACTTTGCATTGTTTTGTTTTTTGCTTAATCAAAGATTTAGTGGGACAAGCTGAAAAGATCTTTGCCTTCATATTTTCTAATCACCCTTGGCTACAACCTGTGTGTTACCAGCTCAGATGATTGGACTTTGAAATTCTGGAAAGCAGATGCACATCATAAGGCCCCATGCCTTTGGGATTTCTCAGATTCCTTTTTCAATGTAATTGTCACTAAGGTGTGTAAAGTGAGGTTACCATTTTACAATTCATGTAACATACACATTTTTCTTGTAGACAATGCCATTCTTTCCTGAGCTTTCTCCCAGTTTCTCTTTTTTGTTGTTGATTGTTTTTGTTTTTGTGCCTGAACTTCAGCTTGAACTCAGGATTGGGTGGTGCCCCTGAGATTTTGTAATCAAGGCTACTCTACCTCTAGAGTCTCAGCTTCCTTTATGGCTTTTGTGTGGCTAATTGGAGAGAAGAGTATTACAGATTTTCTCACTCCAGATGGTATTGTAATGTGATCATCAGCCTCCAGAGTAGCTAGGATTATAGGTCTGAGTCCCCATTGTCCAGCTACTAAAGTGTTGGTTTCATGCTTCCCTAGTTGTGTTATAATTTTCCTCGACTCTTGGCACTAATACTACATATTGCCTGGCTCAAATCTGAATTGGTGGAATATGCTTGTATTTTCAGGAAGGTAGGAATAGGAAACTATAGACCATAGGGATATATAAGCTAAACAATTCACTTGGAACATGGCATAAAGACAAGTAAGTTTATTGCCATTTGACTGTGTCCTGTCTTTACTGTTAATTCTCCATGGCCTTTGAATGATGTTAGACATATCCAAATGGCCATTGGCAGAAATAAGGTTTCTCATCCTAAAACAAAACAAAATCAACCAAAAAATACTACGTATGAACAAGTTTACACTCCCACCAACACTAAGGTTCCCTTCTGTCCACATCCCCTCCAGCATCTGTTGTTGTTAGATTTCTTGATTATAGCCATTCTAACTGGGGTAAGGTGGTATCTCAATGTTGTTTTGATTTGCATTTCTTTTATGGCTAGGGAGGTTGAGCATTTCTTCATGTGTCTATTGGCCATCCTTTCTTCTTCAGAGAAGTTTCTCTTCAAGTCTTTAGCCCACTTATTTATTGGGCAGTTATTTGAGGATTTGTTGTTGGGGGATTTAATTTTTTTAGTTCCAAGTATATTTTGGATATGAGACCCTTGTCTGTTGTATGGCTAGTGAAGATCTTCTCCCAATCTGTGGGCTTTCTATTGACCTTGCTAGCTATGTCCTTTGCCATGCAGAAGCTCTGCAACTTCCTGCAATCCCATTTGTCCAACCTTTTTTTGATTTGTTGTGTTTCCGGTTCCCTATTAAGACAATTTTGGCATGCTTCAAGGAGGCCTAGGGATTCTCCTATTCCATCCGGTAATGTTTTCAGTGTGTCTGCTTTGACTCCGAGGTCTTGATCCATTTGGAGTTGATTCTGGTGCAGGGTGATATATAAGGATCTAGTTTTAGTTTTCTACAAGTAGTTAACCAATTTTGCCAGCACCACTTACTGAAGAGGCTGTCTTTCTTCCATTCTAATATTTGGTGGGAGTGTAAACTTATTCAACCACTTTGGAAAACAGTATGGAGGTTCCTCAAAAACTTCACATAGAGCTCCCCTATGACCCAGCAATCACACTTTTGGGCATTTACCCAAATGTTTACAAAGAAGACCACACTAAAGCTACCAGCACAACTATGTTTATTACAGCATTATTTAGCATAGCTAAGATATGGAAGGAACCCAGATGCCCCTCAGTAGATGAATGGATCAAGAAAATGTAGTATATATACACAATGGAATTCTATGCCTCAATCAGAAATAATGACATTTCCCCATTTGTTAGGAAATGGAAAGACTTGGGAAAAATTATATTAAGTGATGTAAGCCAAGCCCAAAGAAACATATGTCCCATGGTGTCCCTTAATTGCAATATCTAGTATATGTATGAGTCAAGCAGGAAAGGTCAGCTAATATGATGTTAGGAAAATGAACCCTAAGATATGTATTTAAATGTTTTTTTCTTTCATGCATTTGTTTCTAACTCATTTATAAGATTATTTCTTTGTAGCTTTGTATGTTCCTCCCCCACAGTATAACTCCTCCTTTCACTATATTTGATGTCGGTATAATTTGTGGAGGAGATGGCGAAAACAAGTCGTTTAAGGATACAGGTTGAACCGATGCAACTATGAGAAGTACAAGTCGTCATGTCAAAAACGAACTTTACAACTTTGTTGCGGGGGGGAGATTGGGTTGGGGGAGGCTGGGAAGGGATGTGAATGGTAAACAAAGGAGGAGGCTGCAATCCTTGATAAGAAATGTACTCATTATCTTTCCCATGTAATTGTAACCCCTCTGTACAGTATGTTCACAAAAAAATAAAATTAAAATTAAAAAAATAAACTAACTAACTAACTAAATAAATAAATAAAATACTTCACAACATAAAAAAATACTACATATGAGTCCAGCAATTTCCTCTAATTAGAGACCAGGCTGCCCCAGTTTATGAAAAAATGTACTTTATTCAAGTGCTGCTACTTTTGCTGACTACAAATATAATTAAATCTGTAATAGTCTGTAGAATTGTATACCACAGCTGTCATTTTAATTCACAAGAAATTCAGACATTAAAATGTTTATTTTTTTGTCAGTTTTGAGGCTTGAACTCAGGGCCTGAGCACAATCCCTGAGACTTGTGCTCAAGTTACTTAACACTCTACCTATTGAGCCACAGAACCAGTTCTGTTCTTTTGAGTTAATTGTACATAAGAGTCTTATGGGGTCTGTTCTTCCTTGGTTGACTTTGAACTGTGATCCTCAGACCTCAGCCTCATAAGTAGGTGGGATTACAGGCATGAGACCCTGGCACCTGGCATCAAATAGTCATTTTTAAAATAATGAACTGCTTGGTGCCTTTGGATCACATATATAATCATAGAAACAGTTAAGATTACAGGTATGAGGAACAAACACGAGTGTGTTGTTCATGATGGTTTTTATTGGCATGTTTCAATATTATTTGTTATACTACAATGCTCTTATTTTTATTTTAACCTAGGTAGGGGTGATAGGTGCTAGCCAGTGTTGAGATGGAGCCATGTGGAAATTCTTGCCTAGAATGGCATGGAAATGAAATTCTCCTGCTCTCAGCTCCCCATGGACCTGGGATGATATACGTATTCTATCATGCATAGCTAGGGTTGGGGAGCATTGCAGGTAAAACTTCACTGGTTTGGAACTGATGTCCCAAATATCTAGCTTTACAGGTAAAATCTTGTTGTATTCCATTTCACTTTGAA
This sequence comes from Dipodomys merriami, assembly GCF_024711535.1. Taxonomy (NCBI): domain Eukaryota; kingdom Metazoa; phylum Chordata; class Mammalia; order Rodentia; family Heteromyidae; genus Dipodomys; species Dipodomys merriami. The sequence continues at coordinate 667,218 of NW_027204304.1, forward strand.
GTAGTGTATGTACATACTTACAGAGTACAGTGAGAACACACTACATGTTTAATATATAGAATAGTCAATATAATTAGCACGTTTATCTCCTAAAACAATTAAACTAATGTATTTTGGTAACCTCCTGACTCTGCTAATTTTGGAGCATACCATAAACCTGAATACATTGATAATATGCACTAGAAGATTGGAAGTTGATAGAGAGAGACAAGTTAGACTATGTGTACTAAATATATATTCATCTATTTCTGCTCTGAAGAACATTATCATATATTCACCATAACAATACCTCCATATATTCACTATGGCAATAATTTTCCTGCAGTGTAGAATTTTCCATTTCATAATCTGCCATCTTTTATCTTTTTTTACATTCTCTTTATAAGTATAAATATTTTCCTGTTTCTTATAATGTTTTGAAATTATTATAAGATGGAATTAAAAAAATTGTAGAGTCTACTAAAATTATCTTTTGGTTTGATTTTGTGATGCCAAATCATTAACACCAAGGTTTCCTGAAACCTATGCTAGCAGACTATATCACTAAATTGTATTCTAATTACATCTTATTATTGTATTTTGATATAGGACGTTGCTGTTGCTGTTTTATGATATAGAGTGTTGTGAAGCTGGAATGAAACTTGCAACCTCACAGCCTCCAGTAACAATGCTTTATCATCAGGTTCTGGAGGCTCATAATTATAACTCTAGCTAATCAGGAGGTTGAGACCTGAGGTATAGTTCAGATAACCTGACCAGGAAATTTTATGAGCCTCTCTAGTTCACTACAAAAAACTTGAAGTGGAACTGTGGTACAATTGGTAGAGCATTACAGTCAAGGGAAAGATACCTCAGGATTGTCATAGAGCCCCTGAGTTCAAGTCCTAAAACACACATATGCACAGACACACATTCACACACATACACACACACTCCCCACACATGAGCACACACAGAATCGCAGGCAAGGTTGTATCTTAAATTCTTATCCAGAGATTGGACAGCAGCCCACTTATTTGTAAAAGTTTTTCTTGATTATTTTGAAGGATGACTATAGTTTATGGGACACAGTTGACAAGACTTTAGTGAGGAAAATTTCATAAATGACTAGCTTATAAAAAGAACAGAAGCACAGTTTTTATCTTTAAATCTAACATTTCTTCAACTATAGTATTTTTAAATAATAATCATTGAATTATGAGAGGACAATGCAGCACCTTTTCCCTTCTCCACTTCCCCTCTGTCATAAAATGTGACAAACGTATCAAAAATAACCTTTTACAAGAATGTACACCTGTAAAAATGTCTGGCTATATGTTTAAGGTTTGTTTTTCAATACTTGTATGATTTTCCCACCTCTAAGTACTTGCGTTTTTTTTTTTTAGGTAGGTAAAAAGTGAGCTGTATTTTTTCTTTCTTTCTTTCTTTCTTTCTTTCTTTCTTCTTTCTTTCTTTCTTTTTTCTTTCTCTTTCTTTCTTTCTTTCTTTCTTTCTTTCTTTCTTTCTTTCATTCTTTCTTTCTGGCTTTCTTTCTTTCTTTCTTTCTTTCTTTCTTTCTTTCTTTCTTCTTTCTTTCTCTTTCTTTCTTTCTGGCTTTCTTTCTTTCTTTCTTTCTTTCTTTCTTTCTTTCTTCTTTCTTTATTTCTTTTTTCTTTCTCTTTCTTTCTTTCTTTCTTTCTTTCTTTCTTTCTTTCTTTCTTTCTTTCTTCTTTCTTTCTTTCTTTCTTTCTTTCTTTCTTTCTTTCTTTCTTTCTTTCTTTCTTTCTTTCTTTCTTTCTTTCTTTCTTTCTTTCTTTCTTTCTTTCTTTCTTTTTCTTTTTATTGTGAGAATACCATACAGAGGAATGACAATTACATAGGCAAGATAACGAGTACAGTTCTTATCAAGAATTGTTGCCTCCTCTTTGTTTTCCCTTCCCATCCGTACCCATACTCCCCCCACCTCTCCCCACTCGATCCTCTCCACCCACACACAACAAAGTGGTAAAGTTCGGGTATATATACACTATGGAATTCTACGCCTCCATCAGAAAGCATCACATTGCCCCATTTGTTAGGAAATGGAAAGACTTGGAAAAAAATATATTAAGTAAAGGAAGCCAGGCCAAAAAAAACTTAGGTCCCATGGTGTCCCTTATTTGCAATAACTAGTATAAGCAGAAAAGGTCATATAAGTTGATGTTTTTTTTTCTTTCATGCAATTGTTTCTAACATTTATATTATAATTTCTATTTTGCTTTGTATGTCCCTCCCGCACTGTTTAACCCTGCTTTCACTGTATTTGATGTGTGTATAATTTGTGGAGGGAAAGGTAAAAAAATCATTTAACTAGGGATACAGGTGGACCCATTGCCACAATGAGATGTACAAGTACTTGCTTTTTTTCCACATGACTGCACACAGGGGCTTTAAGAGCAACAGAAGATTAGGAAACAAAAACCTAACAATGTCCTAGGAAGTAGATGTCAAAAATAGATGCAAGAAGCACATGGCAGGCTGAGAGGGCCCTGAGAGCAAAATGATTTGGGCAGGATGAGAGGAATAGTGACAAATAAGACATGGATCTCACCTAGGAAGTGTTCCTTGAGACTGAGACCATGCTGTTTCCTAGACCTAGTTGAGGATGTTGTGATTTGACAATGTCCACATGTGTTTAGAGTGATGTGGGAGGGGATATTTCAGCCTCCAGTTTGTCTTTGTGATGGTCTTATGTGAGCAATCCGTTTAGATCATTGAGATCTGAGAGATCACACTACTTCCCTCAAAATAAAATAGAATATGAAACTCTGAGGGCCAGGCAAATGTAACTGACATTCAAATCAAGCCAGCTCACGTGGCCTGTGGTTCAGGAACAAGAAAGATGTTCCTGTATTATTTTCTTTTTTTATTTGTTTATTGTGAACCTACTGTACAGAGGGGTTAAAATTACATGGGCAAGACAGTGAGTACATTTCTTATCAAGCACTATAACCTCCTCCTTTGTTTACACTTCACATCCCTTCCCAGCCTCCCCCTGCCCCCCCATTTCCTCCCCCCACCAAAGCTGTGAAGTTCGTTTTTGACATGACAACTTGTACTTCTCATTGTTGCAATGGGTCCACCTGTATCCTAATTTAAACGACTTGTTTTTCCCCTTCCTCTCCACAAATTATACCGACATTAAATACAGTGAAAGCACGGGTTATACTGTGGGGGAGGGACATTCAAAGCAACAAAGAAATAATCGTATAAATGCGTGAGAAACAAATGCATGAAAGAAAAAAAACATTTAAGTTCAAGAGACTCAGATTTCAGGCATGAGAGGTGTGAGTGCCTCACTCAGACATTGGATCAGTGCCAAACCAGGAATCCAGTCTCAGGCCCTTTTAAAGGAATCACAAGGCAACTCAGGCCGGGTATAACTATTACAGGAAACTTATTTAATCTCATCCTAGTCCACAGTACAACCTTCTCTTGTGTCCTTTTATATGTGTATATTGAGAAAATATTTACTGTGTACATTTCAATCAACTCTATTACTCATTTTGAAGTATACTCCGATTTCCATGTTTCAAAGATCCATTCTTTTTACCATCTCTGTGTGACAAAGAGTCTGCTCAAACCCTAAATATGCCTTATAATATATGGAGCTTGGACTCAGGATTGTTGGAAATGCTGGTAATGGACCTGGTCCTGCCTACCAGAAAGTTGATCTCTTTTATGTTGGAAACTTCCTCCACCACTAAAGAGAGTGAGGGACAATGGAGAAGCTGCCAGAAATTCTGTTTAAAAAGTGTGTTCCTCATTCAAACCCAGGGCTGATGAGACACAGCTGGCAGATTATTGAAATATTTGGTACCTCTCTGAGACTGTTTCACTGGGGTCTTATCACAGGAGCTTAGCTTGAAACAAAGAGGTGCAATGTCAGACTAATTCCTTAGGACTGGGCTGCCAGAAGATTTCATTTGACTCAGAAGGTAGTGGAGACTTAGCAATTTGCTTGCTGAGAAACTAGGATTAAAGGAATGAGCCAGTGGCACCCAACACCCACCCTCACCTAGGAAATCACTATTTGGAGGGCTTTGAAAGAATATAGACAGAAAAAAGGGTGAAAGTTGAACTTGAATTTGGGGCCTGAGTACTCTACCATTTGAGCCCCAGGTATGGCCTTTGGCTGGTTAATTGAAGATGTGTCTTTAGAATTTTACCAACTAGAATTTCCATAAAATTGTGTAGATATATCACCAGTTTTGGGCTGTCATTTTTACATTACCATGTGGGACTTAGCTACTAACATGTGTGTCGTGTTCAGGAAAGGAGATTCATACAGTTAGCCTCTTTCTCTCCTCCCATTGGTACAGATTGTTCTACAGTAACTGAGAAGAAGATGAACAAGATGAAGAAGTGGATGTTGGTAAAAAGAGAACTTCTGTCCTTGCAACTGGGTATCTTGGAGGTTTCTGAATCAAAATCAACTTCCTTCTTTGCACACAAGTTAAGATGTTCACCACGGGATTGAGGCTTGACACTTTAGTGGATAGCAGATTACACAGTTGTGGATTTGGTTGTAGTTTTGAACTCACATGGATGAAAAGGAGGGCTGTGTATAACAAGTCAGATCCAGTGGGGAAACAACATTCTCCTCCTATCACATGTGGAACTTTAGAGGATTGCATTTGAGAAATTCCTAGAAGTGGGTTGTGAGGAGCATCCTGCTTACAGGAGTCTTCCCATTTCCGCACATGCACGTCCCGCCAGAAAAACGCTCATAGTATAAGGTTCAGGATAGGAAGGGCAGGCTCACATTTTCCTTGTCACCAATCTGCCCACAGCATGGTTTGTTCCATCTTCCCTAGGTGGATGGACTTCTACCCTGATGATTTCTATGAGCACAAAAACTATGACACCCTGAAAGAACTTACACAGTATGTCAAGCTCAAGATGCCCCTTTCAGACTTGCTCTTCTGCTTACATATTCTTCTGTACCAGCTGGAGGAATGCATGACCTATGAGACCAAGAAAAAGGGGAAGAAGTCCTTGTTTAGATGCCTCAGAGCTGGTGAGTAGGGATGGAACCTGGGTCCCTAGGGATGGGCCTGATTGGTCAAGAGCCCTTAGTATTCCCCAGCTTTTGTTGTTGAGTTCTAATTTTATTCCCTTGTGGTCAGAGAGAATGCAAGGTATAACTTCAATGTTTCTGAATTTAGACAAGTTTGTTTTGTGGCCTAAAATGTGGTCTATTTTAGAAAACGTTCCATGTGTTGCTGAGAAAAACGTCTATTATGATGCTGCTGGGTGAAATGTTCGGTAGATGTCTGTTAAGTCTAGTTGATCTATGCAGCTGTTTAGATCTGTGGTTTCTCTGTTGAGTTTTTGCCGAGTTGATCTATCTATTGGGGAGAGTGGTGTGTTAAAATCCCCAACAATTAATGTCTTTGGATCTATATGGGATTTGAGGGAAAGTAGTGTTTCTTTGATAAATTTGGTGCTCCATTGTTTGGCGAATATATATTTAGAATTGTAATATCCTCCTGAAGGAGAGATCCATTAATTAGTATGTAGCGACCTTCTCTATCTCTTCTCACGAATTTTACTTTGAAGTCTATTTTATCTGATATTAGGATTGCAACTCCCGCCTGTTTATGGTGGCCGTTTGCTTGGTAGATTTTGTTCCAGCCTTTAACATTGAAAATGTCCAAACAGGTTTTGAATCCTGTGGAGATCCCACTGGTTCTGAACCCCACATGACATGTGATGCAGATTCACCTCCATATACCACCAAGGAAGAAGATCCAGAATATCTTCCATTCACACTCAAAATCCACCTATGTCGGCTCCAAACCAGTCAAAAAGACACGTCTTGGTGTGCAGGGTAAATGTGTGCTAATGGAAAATGACCCCAGTCTATGTTCAGGAAAAGCAGTAAGTAAGGTTTAAAATCCAGATTCAGTTGAGGAAAGGGAATCTTTCCTCACAAAATACCCAGACCCATCTGTACTCCTGTAGGAGATCTAATTTCCAATTGAGAAATTAGAATCTGTTCCTCCCTGGACTCAGGATGAAAAGCCTGACTGTAATGAGGAAGTCAATCCCTTTGAGGACTCTGAGGCAGAATCTCTGCCTGCAGGCAACTTAGAGGCCAATCTTGATTTAGAGATTCGTTTCCCCCTTCCTGGGAAAACCTTTATTTTTCTTTTTGTTCTGATTTTTGTAAAATGTTCATTCTATTTATTTTTCTAACTTTATTAAAATGTCAATGTTTTTTATTTATTCTAGATTCATGAATCCTAAATATATTTCTTTTTAAGCCTACAATCTGGAGCATCGTGCATATGTGTTCTGTTGGGGGAAAACACAGAGTGAAACAGGGCTGTACTAGAGAGCCTACTGCATATAAAGGGAACTGTTAAATGTACAGGGAACTGAAAAAAAGCCAGGCCATGCCTGCATGGGGTGATAAGGTGGCTAGAAAAGGTCTAGGACAGCAGATAAGATGTCCTAGAAAGCTATTCTTTCAATTGGGACAAATGCCACAATTCTTATAGTAGTATGTGGGACACTCTTCCAACAGTTAGTTCAAATCTGTATGCATATTTATTGTGCTTTGGGTAAATATGGAAGAAAAATTTGGCTCCAATAATATAAAAAAATCTACTTAGGGCTGAAAATATTTGACAAAATATATAGGAAATATGTATACTGGAAAGTAAAAGCCATCATCAATAAAAGAAAGAAAGCTTACATACATGAACAAACACAAAATCAGGAAGAAAAATAACACAGTTAAATCAGTTATATGTAAATACATGTTATATTTTTAGGTTATATATGGTATAATATATAATATAAGAGATTGAATATGATTTTTCAAACGGCAAAGACATTTATATTTTTAGTCTTGAGTATTTATTACACAAAACATTAGTGTAAAATGTTATTGGGGAAAGTAGTGCTATAATCTGATCATAATTATATGAATATATATTTGTGTGTTTCTAGATCTAACACTAATTATAAATAGAAGAATAAACATATACATATATTTGTATACATCTGTATATGGAGTGAATATTATGAAACTGACTACACTATGTATAAAAAAGCAGCTATGAGTTGAGTCCATGAGACTCAGGCCTGTAATCCTAGGGATGTGGAAAGAAGGGTTCTGAGTTTTAGTCTCTCTTACCCCCATGGCCTTAGATTTTCAAAGAAGGCCTGGGCCCTTGAGTGTAGCAAAAAGACACATATGCAGTAGGATCACACTCCATTACCACAGAGGAAATCAGTTTAAATCAGCCTCTTATAACACTCTGCTCAGTCCTGGTACCAAGATGGCCATCTGTAGAACATCAGATGGAAACTTAGCATTACCTCCAAAAGGGTCTAAAATGAGCCTTCTGAACTATAGTCTCTGACTAAACTTAATTTAACATTATTTCACTTCCAAGCTGCAAACGCATAGAAATATGACAAAGGCTCAAGAGAGATGGACAAAGACTTACAAATACATAAAATTATATACTCTGTTTCAGTAATTCAATGACAACTCATAAAACCATGCCTTGAAATTTTCTTTTTTTTAATTGTGAAAATACTGTACAGAAGGATTACAATTACATGGGCAAGATTGTAAGTACATTTCTTATCAAGCATTGTAGCCTCCTCCTTTGTTTACCTTTCCCATCACTTCCCCGCCTCCCCCTGACCACCCACCCAATCCTCCCCCCCCCACCAAAGTTGTAAAGTTCGTTTTTGACTTGACAACTTGTACTTCTCATTGTTGCAACGGGTCCACTTGTATCCTTATTTAAATAATTGTTTTTCCCCTGCCCCTCCGCAAATTATACTGACATCAAATACAGTGAAGCAGGGGTTATACTGTGAGGGAGGGACATACAAAGCAACAAAGAGATAATCTTATAAATGCATTAGAAACAAATGCATGAAAGAAAAAAAAAACTTTTAAATACATTTCTTAGGGTTCATTTTCCTAACTTCACTTATCTGACCTTTTCTGCTTGACTCATACATGTACTAGATATTGCAAATAAGGGAAACCATGGGACCTATGTTTCTGTGGGCTTGGCTCACTTCACTTAATATAATTTTTTCCAAGGCTTTCCATTTCCTAACAAATGGAGCAATGTCATTCTTTCTGATGAAGGGTTATGATTCCATTGTGTATATATATCACATTTTCTTGATCCATTCATCTACTGAGGGGCATCTGGGTTGGTTCCATATCATAGCTATGGTAAATAATGCTGCAATAAACATAGTTGTGCTGGTAACATTCTTGTAGTTTTGTTTGTGAACATTTGGTTAAATGCCCCAAAGTGGGATTGCTGGGTCATTGGGGAGCTCTATGTGGAGTCTTTTGAGGAAACTCCATACTACTTTCCAAAGTGGTTGTAGAAGTTTAAACTCCTACCAACAATGCATTAAGATTCCCTTCTGGCCACATGCTCTCCAGCATCTTTTTTTATTAGAGTTCTTGATTCTAGCCATTCTATCTGGGGTGAAGTGGTATCTCAATGTTGATTTGATTTGCATTTCTTTTATGGCTAGAGAGGTTTAGCATTTCTTCATGTGTCTATTGGCCATCCTTCTTTCTTCTTTAGAGAAATTTCTCTTTAAGTCTTTAGCTCACTTATTTATTGGGCAGTTTTTTCTTTGAAGGTTTGTTGTTGGAGGGTTTAATTTTTTGAGTTGCAGGTATATTTTAGATATGAGACCCTTGTCTGTTGTATGGCTAGTGAAGACCTTCTCCCAATCCATGTGCTTTCTATAGTCTTGCTATCTATGTCCTTTGGTCAACCCTTCTTAGATTTAATGTGCTTGTGGGTATCTATTAAGAAAATTTCGGCCTGTCTTTGGATCTATGTGGGATTTGAGGGTAAGTAGTGTTTCTTGGATAAATTTGGGTGCTCCATTTTTTGGCGAATAGATATTTAGAATTGTAATATCTTCCTGAATGAGAGATCACTTAATGAGTATGTGGTGACCTTCATTATCTTTTCTCACTAATTTTAATTTGAAGTCTATTTTATCTGATATTAGGATTGTAACTCCCGCCTGGTTATAGGGGCCATTTGCTTGGTAGATTTTGTTTCAACCTTTCACATTGAAAATGTTTTTGTTTTTACGGGCAAGATGTGGCTCCTGAAAGAAGCAGATAGAAGGATGTTGCTTTTTAATCCAAGTAGAGAGTCTGTCATTTAATTGGAAACTTAAGTCCGTTAATGTTGAGAGATAGGACTGAGGTATTTGGGAGTTGCTGCCATTTTATCCACCTTCTTGGGGGCTGCAGCAACTTGTTTCTTCCTATGGTTCGTGGATTCTCAGTTTGGGTGTGGTTCCTTGACTTTTATTGTGATCTAGTTGGTTATGAAGGAGAGTTTATCTGGGTACAGTATTCTTGGTTGATAGTTGTTTGTCTTTAGGGCATGGCATACATCATTCTAGGCTCTTCTGGCATTAATTGTTTCTGCTGAGGAATCTGAGGTGATTCTAATTGGTTTCCCTTTATCGGTGATTGAGCTTTTCTCCTTGACAGCTATAAGGAACTTTTCTTTGGTCTGAATTGATCGTGTATAGATTATAATGTGACAGTGGCATGTCCTATCCTGGTCTGGTCTATTTGGTGTTCTAAAAGCTTCTTGTATCTGAATAGACCCATCTTTTTGCATGTTTGGGAAGATCTCTGCTAGGATCCGGTTAAACAAATTTCCTAGACCATTAACTTCTGTCTCTACAACCATTAACCTCAGATAAGGCCTTTTGATGTTGTCTTCCAAGTGTTGAATAGCTCTATCATATTTCTTGGACTTGTCTTGGATGGTTGTATGTTCTTTCTCTATAATAACTAGGCTTACTTCAATCCCTGAAATTCGATCTTCAGCATGGACTAACCTATGATCAAGTCTTTCTACTTTGTTTTTTATTTCTTTTCCTTCTAGTTGGTCGGCTTTGATGGCTTCAGATTCTTTTTTGGAGCTTTGTTTTAGATCTTGTATGGACTTCTTTAATTCCTTAATTTGGTGGCAGTATTTATCCTCAAATCATTTAGTTGATTAGTTATGGTTTCCTTGGACTCCCATTCCTTCTGTTGGGTTATGTTCAGAATTCCATTTTGTGGCCTTCCTGACTTGTTTGAGCTCTCTGTTTATGGATTCCTTGAATGCCTTTAGTGATCTTTCTGTATTCTCAGCCCCTCTTTCAATTCTTCTATTACTCTTGTACTAGCTTCTTCATATTCACGCAGTTCCTGTAGTTCTCTTTGAGTGTTTTCAGCCTGCTCACGCCATTCATGACTTTCTCTTTGACTGATCCCAGCCTGCTCACGCAATTCCTTTATTACTCTTTAAGTGTTCTGAAGCTACTCTCACAATTCATGTATCAATCTTTGAGTAGCTTCCTCACACTCATGATATTCTTTGTTTTGCCACCTCTCTCTCCCTATCACGCTAATACAGAGTCCTTTGCAGGTTTTCAATGTTTTCATTTACCATGTTTACCAGTAGTATTTGTGGAGCTTTTTGGAACTCCTGTATGGATTATTCGTTATCTTTTTTGTCCCCTGATTATTATGAGTGGGAGTTGAGATACCTGGACTTGCCATTTTTATTGTGTTTTTCCAGATTGCTCTGCCCATTTGGGATGAAAATAAACCAGGTTTGTGCTAGCACATTATTTATGGCAAGCATCAACCAAAGTCTGTAGTTGCACAGTCAAAAGTCTGCAGATACAATATAATTCAATAGATATATCTATTCAACAGCAAACAACTAAGTATTAATGGGCTACGGACAGCAAAGAAGTTGACAAACAGAAATTATTAGGTTTAGGGAGAGACGTGGGTAAAAATAGGAATAGAGGGATGTGGAAAGGCAGAAGGAGAGTTAACTAAGTCCTAATCTCAAAGCAGGAAATAGGTTGGATAGAATGATAGTAGAGAGAGAAAAAAAAGAAGAAAGAGATAGAAAAAAGACAAGAAAAAACAGAAAACAAACATTAAAAATTAAGAAGTGCAACATTTAAAAATTATGCAAATTGAAGACATAATATTCAGAGAAGAACGTGGATAGAATAAGAGAACAGGTGGGATAGAATGGAGATGTGGAAAACTTAAAAATAAGAATGCTAAAAATATTATATAGGTATTAAGAAGTAGTACTGCTATTAAGGAAGTTAAGTCTAAGCAGTTTTAAACTGAGTAATAAATACCTGGATTAAGTGTGTACACAATGGGCCTAAAGTCAAATAATCAACTACGGGTATATCTGAGGATGAGCACAGCAAATAAGTCATGCAAAGAATGAAAGAGAAGAAAACATGAAACGAACGAGAAGGAAAGAAAAAAAGGATCAAATGGTCACTAGAGCTAAACAAAAAAGTTTATTTTAAAAGAAAAAAGGAGAGAGTTCTGGGAAGATGACGTAGGAGGATCTGGAGGCAAAACCAGCTATCTCATAGAAAGCAGTTTTAGAGGTCCAGTGAATAGTCTTAAGCCAGAGAATCACACCAAGTGTGCCATCACAGGACAGAGAGTTAGGCCAGAGAGGGAAAATCCAGACAAGGAGACAGATCTGAGCCCTTGCCAGCAGCCGCCGCCACTGCAGCAGCAGCGGTGGCAGTGGTGGCCTACCCCGCCATTCCTGAATCACAGAGAATCCACGACGAAGGAGCCATACCCTTCGGGAAGCGGATTCTACTCAACACCAGCAAGAACAGAAAAGGAGCGGACATCTTCACCCTGACGTTCGCAGACCAGAGACAACCCAGGAACCAAGACTCGATGTGAGTAGAAGCCTGACGTCCTCACTCCTTCTCAGGGAGCAGAGGAGGGAAGGCCACCCCTCCCGCCCCCCAGTACTGGAGATCTTAATCTTGGATACCGACAAAGCTCAGTGGAGCTGCTAGCGCCAACTCAGGCCTTGGAAGAAAACTACAGTCATTTAGCAGGTCAAAAGAACCTAAACAGACTTGCCAGACTCAGCTCCACCCAGGGAAAAATCACCCAGCTCTGGTACAGCCCTAGGAGTGGCTTTATCACTGGGTAATCAAAGCCAGAGGCTGTTCCTCCCTTTAGCAGCCTTGACAATCAATTGAAATTCAGTAAACATAAACCCTGAGAATGTCTCAAGGCTGGGCTCTGTGAGTTTCTCACAAACTAGCCCCCGGGAAAAGCTACAGTTTGCTGAAAGTCCTTAACTCTACCCAGAACCTAGCCTCATCACAGCTTCTCCAAATTTGAGGAAAAAGCCATCTCCCTCTTTTGTGATACACAAAGCAGATCTCCCTCCCATTGAACTAACCTGGGAGGAAGTTCACAAAATCCTGGGTAAAGCAGAGCATTTTTTTGCCTGTTCAAACAATGACTTAAGAAACCAATCAAGCCACAGGACCACAAGCAGACAAGAGGCTAGTTACGGACACAAGGGAGATACAGGATTTTTCCCAACCCTTCCAAAATAAATAAAAGAACTTGTTTTTCTCTTCTAATTTTTGTATCTTTTATAAAAAATTTATTTTTCTTTTCCAAAACATTTTTTAATTTTTAATTTTTACCTTTTTTGAAAAAAATTCTTTTCTAGTAACTTTTTTGTCCTCTTATAATTTTTATTTTAGGAGTACATGTGTGTGCATTTTTCTTTCTTTCTTTTTTTAAAAAAAAATGTTTTTTGTTTAGCTTTACTGAACTTCTGATCTTTTCTCTTTCTCTCCTATCCTTTTCACCTTTTCTTCTCTTTTGTTCTTCTTTATGTGACTTAATTGTTGTTCTGCACATCCTCAGATAAACCTGTAGTTGACTATTAGACCCTGTCCCCCATTGTGTACACACTTAATCCACAAATTTATTACTCAATTCAAAACCTCTGAGACTTAAATTCCTTAATAGCAGTACTACCTCTTTATATCTGTATAATGTTTTAAGTATTTTTATTTCTAAGATTTTCACATCTCCTTTATATCCCTCCCCTTCTCTCATTATATTCACGTTCTTTTCTGAATAGTTTGTTTTTGGTTCTGCATAATATGTGTAATTTTTACTTTTCTATTTTTTGTGGTCTCTTTTTTCCCCTTTCTCATTCTTCTTTTTATCTCTGTCTCTACGTTCATCCTATCCAACCTATCTCCTGCTTTGAGATTAGGACTTAGTTAACTCTCTCTGTCCCTTCCCACATCACTCTATTCCTATTTTTTACCCACATCTCTCCCTAACCCTAATAATTTCTGGTTTTCCAAATTATTCTTTGCGTTTCGTAGCCCATCAATATGTAGTTGTTTGATGTTGAATAGATGTATCTGTTGAACTAGATTGTATCTGCAGACCATGGTCTGTGCAAATACAGACTTTGGTTGATGCTTGCCTTAAGTTAGTTCTCTAGCACAAAACTGGTTTTATTTACACCCCAAATGGGCAGAGTAAGCCCGAAAACACAAGAAAAATGGCAAGTCTGGGTATCTCAACTCCCAGACATGATAAGCAGGGGACAGAACAGATAATGGATAATCCAGAGGAGAATTCCCAAATGGCTCTACAAACACTGCTGGCAAACAAGATAAATGAAAAGATTGAAAACCTACAAAGGACTCTGTATGAGCGTGATAGGGAGAGAGATAATACAATCCAAAGTTTATATAGGAAAACATTGAAAACGTACAAAGGACTCTGTATGAGCGTGACAGGGAGAGAAAGGAGGCAATCCAAAGGTTTATACAGGAAAATCATGAGTGTGAGGAAGCTACTCAAAAATTGATACAGGATTTGCATGAGCAGCTTGAGAATACTCAAAGCAAGAAGAGCCTGGAATGATGGGTGCCGTGCCCTAAAAACAAACAAATATCAACAAAGAATACTGTACCCAGCTTAACTCTCCTTCATAACTGAAGGCCAAATAAAAAACTTCAATAGCAAAGTAAAATTGAAACAACACATCTGCACCAAACCAGCCCTACAAAAGATTCTTAAAGATGTCCTACACATAGAAAACCAACAAGACCACAATAGAAGCCAAGAAACTGCACCCAAACTGAGAATCCAAGAACCATAGGGAGAACCCAGTTGCCACAGCCTCCAAGAAAGTGGACAAAATGGCAGGAACTCCCAAATACCTCTCTGTCCTATTTCTTAATATTAACAGACTTAACTCTCCAATTAAATGAAATAGACTGTCTAACTGAATTAAAAACCATGATCCTTCTTTCTGCTGCCTTCAGGAAATTTGCCCATTAAAACAAAAATATTTTTTTTTTGTGAACATACTGTACAGAGGGGTTACAATTACATGGGCAGGATAATGTGTATATTTCTTATCAAGCATTGCAGACTCCTCCTTTGTTTACCCTTCACATCCCTTCCTACCCTCTCCCCCACCCAATCCTCCCCCCTCCACACAACAACGTTGTAAAGCTCGTTTTCGACATGACAACTTCTACTTCTCATTGTTGCAACAGGTCCACCTGTATTCTTAAAAGATGTCTTTTTCCCCATCTCCTACAAAAGTTATACTTACATCAAATATAGTGAAAGCCAGGGTTATATTTTGGGGGAGGGACATACAAAGCAACAAAGAGATAATCTTAGAAATGCGTTAGAAACCAATGCATGAAAGAAAAAAAAACATTAAAATACATATCTAAGTGTTCATTTTCCAAACAACACATTATCTGACCTTTTCTGCTTGACTCATACATATACTAGATATTGCAATTAAGGGAAACAATGGACCTATCTTTAATTGGGCCTGGCTTACTTAACCTAATATAATATTTTTCCAAGTTTTTCCATTTCCTAACAAATGGGGCAATGTCATTCTTTCTGATGGAGGCATAGAATTCCATTGTGTTTACATTTTCTTGATGCATTCATCTACTGAGGGGCATCTGGGTTGGTTCCATATCTTAGCTATGTTAAATGATGCTGCAATAAACATAGTTGTGCTGGGAGCTTTAGTGTGGTCTTCTTTGAAAACATTTGGGTAAATGCCCAAAAGTGGGATTGCTGGGTCATAGGGGAGCTCTATGTGAAGACTTTTGAGGAATCTCCATTCTGCTTTCCAAAGTGGTTGAACAAGTTTACATTCCCACCAACAATTACGTAACCTTCCCTTCTCTCCACATCCCCTCCAGCATCTGTTGTTGTTAGAGTTCTTGATTTTTGTCATTTTAACTGGAGTGAGGAAGTATCTCAATGTTGTTTTCATTTGCATTTATTTTATGGCTAGGGATGTTGAGCATTTCTTCATGTGTATATTGGCCATTGTTCTTTCTTCTTCAGTGAAGTATCTTTTTAAGTCTTTAGATCACTTATTTATTGGGCAGTTGTTTCTTTGAGGAATTGTTGTTGGGGGATTTAATTTTTTGAGTTTCAAGTATATTTTAGATATGAGACCATTGTCTGTTGTATGGCTAGTGAAGATGTTCTCCCAATCCGTGGGTTTTCTATTGATCTTGCTAGCTATGTCCTTTGCCATGCAGAAGCTCTGCAACTTCATGCAATCCCATTGGTCATACCTTTCTTTGATTTGTTGTGTTTCCGGGTCTCTATTAAGAAAATTTCGGCATGCTCCAAGGAGGCCTAGCATTTCTCCTATTCCATCCTGTAATGTTTTCTGAGTGTCTGCTTTGACTTCGAAGTCTTTGATCCATTTGGGGTTGCTTCTGGTGCAGGGTGATATATAAGGATCTAGCTTTAGTTTTCTACAATTAGTTAACCAATTTTGCCAGCACCATTTACTGAAGAGGCTGTCTTTCTTCCATTCTATTGTTTTAGCTCCCTTATCGAAGACTAGATGGCTATAGGTCTATAGGTTCATTTCTGGGTTTTCAATTCTATTCCATTGGTACTGAGGTCTATTCTTATGCCAATACCAAGCTGTTTTGATTACTACAGCTTTAATAGTAGAGTTTGAAATTTAGTATTGAAATTCCTCCAACAGTGTTCTTTCAGTTGAGGAGCACAAAAACATTTTCATTGTGAAAGGTTAGAAAAAAATCTCCCAAGCAATCGGCCTCCATAAACATGCTGGAGTTGCAGTCTTAATATCAGATAAAATAGACTTCAAATTAAAGTTAGTTAGAAGTGATAAAGAAGGTCATTATATACATATTCAGAAATCTCTCCTTCAGGAGGATATTACAATTCTAAATATATATTCATCAAACAACGGAGCACCCAAATTTATCCAAGAAACACTACTTTCCCTCAAATCCCACATAGATCCAAAGACATTAATTGTAGGAGATTTTAATACACCACTCTCCCCAATAGATAGACCAATTTGGCAAAAACTCAACAGAGAAACTGCATATATAAACAGCTGCATAAATCAACTAGATTTAACAGACATCTATCAAATATTTCACCCAGAAGCATCAGAATACAACTTTTTCTCAACAGCACATAGAACATTTTCTAAAATAGACCACATTCTAGGACACAAAGCAAACTTGTCCAAATTCAGAAACACTGAACTTATACCATGCATTATATCTGACCACAAGGGAATAAAATTAGAACTCAACACCAAAAGCCACCAAAGAAAAGCTGGTAACACATGGAGCTTGAACAACACTCTGCTGAATCACAAGTGGGTCATGGAAGGGATTAGAAAGGAAATTCAAATGTTCATGCTATTCAACAAAAATGAACACACAAATTACCAGCTCCTCTGGGACACAGCAAAGGTAGTACTCAGAGGCAAGTTTATAGCTCTGAGTTCCTACATCAACAAATTGGAGAGATCTGAAACCAACAATTTAATGAGACATCTGAACCTCCTTGAAAGAGAGCAGCAGGATAAACCCCAATCCAGTAGATGGAAAGAAACAATTAAAATTAAATCAGATTTAAATGGATTAGAAGCCAAAAAAATTATAGAAAGAATCAACAAAACAAAGAGTTGGTTCTTCGAAAAAATTAACAAAATTGACAGACCCTTAGCAAATCTTATCAGAAAAAGAAGAGAACACACCCAAATAAATAAACTCAGAGATGGGAATGGAAACATCACCAGGGAAACAATCAAGATTCAAAACATGATAAGGGAATACTTCTCAAAACTTTATGCTAATAACTTTGAGAACTTGGCAGAAATGGACCTTTTCATAGCAAATATTGACATGTCAAAACTAAACCAAAATGAGTTAAAACATCTTAACAGGCCAATATCAAGCATTGAAATAGAAACAGCAAAATGAGACCTCTCAGCTAAGAAAAGTCCAGGAACAGATGGTTTTACAGGGGAATTCTACACAGCCTCCAAAGCAGAGCTCACACCAATACTCCTCCAACTCATCAATAAAATTGAAAGAGAAAGTTCAATACTGAACACATTCTATGAAGCCATCATTACCCTCATCCCAAAACCAGGAAGGGAATGATCAAAGAAAGAGAACTATAGACCTATTTTTTGATGAACATTGATGCAAAACTTCTCAACAAAAGTTTGGCCAATCAAATTCAACAATTTATCCCAAAAATCATACACCACGATCAAACAGGATTCAATATACGCTGGTTCAATATACGCAAATCAATTAATATTATTCATCACATCAACAGGAGCAAGGAAAAGAACCACACGGTTATCTCAATAGATGCAGAAAAAGCATTCAACAAGATCCAACACCCCTTTATTATGAAGGTTTTGGAAAAATTAGGAATCCATGGGACTTTCCTCAATACAATAAAGGCTGTATATGACAATCCTACAGCCAGCATTATACTTAATGATGAAAAACTAAAGCCATTTCTTCTTAACTCAGGAGCAAGACAACGATGTCCACTCTCTCCACTTCTCTTCAAGCTAGTATTAGAATGCGTAGCTACAACAATAAGAGAAGATGCAAACATAAAGGAGGTACAAATAGGGAAAGAAGAAATGAAACTCTCCCTCTTTGCAGATGACATGATCTTTTATTTAAAGAATCCCATAGACTCTACTTCTAAATTACTCAAGCTGATTCAAAACTTTGGCAAAGTTGCAGGGTATAAAATTAACCCCCCAAAATCAATGGCTTTTCTGTATGCCAAAAATGAGAAAAGTGTGGCTGAAATTAGGAAAGCAACTCCATTTGTAATAGCCCCACAAATAATAAAATACCTAGGAATTAACTTAAACAAAGAAGTGAAGGATCTCTATGATGAAAATTTTAAAAACTTGAAAAAGGAAATCAACACAGAACTTAGAAAATGGCAAAAATTCCCAAGCTTCTGGATTGGAAAGGTTAACATCGTGAAAATGGCAATACTGCCCAATGCTATCTACAAATTCAATGCGATACCGATTAAATTTCCACCTCATTGTTCAAGGAAATAGAAGAGGCAATCCAAAAATTCATATGGAACAATAAAATAGCCTGGATAGCAAAAACGCTACTCAATGGAAAGAACGCTGCTCGAGGAATATCAATATCAAATTTCAAACTCTACTATAAAGCCATAGCAATCAAAACAGCTTGGCACTAGAACAAGAACAGACCTCAGGACCGATGGAATAGAATTGAAAACCCAGAAATAAACCTCCAGACTTATAGCCATCTTATCTTCGATAAGGGAGCTCAAAAAATAGAATGGAAGAAAGACAGCCTCTTCAGCAAATGGTGCAGGCAAAATTAGTTAACTACTTGGAGAAAACTAAAGCTAGATACTTACCTATCACCTTGCACCAGAATCAACTCCAAATGGATCAAAGACATCGGAGTCAAAGCAGACACTCTGAAAACTTTACAGGATGGAATAGGGGAAACCCTAGGTCTCCTTAGAGCAGGCAGAAATTTTCTTAATAAAGACCCCTAAATACAACAAATCAAAGAAAGGTTGGACAAATGGGATTGCAGGAAGTTGCAGAGCTTCTGCATGGCAAAGGACGTAGCCAGCTAGATCAATAGAAAGCCCACGGATCTGGAAGATCTTCACTAGCCATACAACGGACAACGGTCTCATATCTAAACCATACTTGGAATTCAAAAAATTAAATCTCCCAACAACAAATCCTCAAAGAAACAACTGCCCAATAACTAAGTGGGCTAAAGAGTTAAAGAGAAACTTCTCTGAAGAAGAAAGGATGGCCAATAGACACATGAAGAAATGCTCAATCTCCCTAGCCATAAAAGAAATGCAAATCAAAACAACATTGAGATACTACCTCACCCCAGTTAGAATGGAAAAAATTAAGAACTCTAATAACAACAGATGCTGGAGGGGATGTGGACAGAAGGGAACCTTACTTCATTGTTGGTGGGAGTGTAAACTTGTTCAACCACTTTGGAAAATAGTATGGAGGTTCCTCAAAAGACTTCACATAGAGCTCCCCTATGACCCAGCAATCCCCATTTTGGGCACTTACCCAAAGGTTTACAAAAAAGACCACACTAAAACTGCCAGCACAACTATGTTTATTACAGCATTATTTACCATAGCTAAGATATGGAACCAACCCAGATGCCCCTCAGTAGATGAATGGATCAAGAAAATGTGGTATATATACACAATGGAATTCTATGCCTCCATCAGAAGAATGACATTGCCCCATTTGTTAGGAAATGGAAAGACTTGGAAAAAAATACATTCATTGAAGTAAGCCAGGCCCAAAGAAACATATGTCCCATGGTTTCCCTTATTTGCAATATCTAGTACATGTATGAGTCATGCAGAAAAGGTCAGATTAGATTAAGTTAGGAAAATGAACCCTAAGATATGTATTTAAATGTTTTTTTCTTTCATGCATTTGTTCGTAACATATTTTTAAAATTATTTCTTTGTTGCTTTGTATGTCCCTCCCCTACAGTATAACCCCTGCTTTCACTCTATGTGATGTTAGTATAGTTTGTGGAGGGGTAGAGGAAAAATAAATCGTTTAAATAAGGACACAGGTGGACACATTGCAGCAATGAGAAATACAAGTTGTCATGTCATGTGGCAGCATGGAGGGGGAAGGATTGGGTGGGAGGGCGGTGGGAGGCTGGGAAGGGATGTGAAGGGTAAACAAAGCAGTAGGCTACAATGCTTGATAGTAATTTTACTCATTATCTTGCCCATGTAATTGTAACCCCTCTGTACAGCATGTTCACAAAAAAAGAAAAAAGAACAAAATAAAATAATTAAAAAAGAAAACAATACATACACGTATAACCCCAAAATAAAAATTATAAGAGGAAGAAAAAAGTTAATAGAAAACAAAAAAATTTAATTTAAAATTTTTTAAAAAAGGTTTAGAAACATTTTTTTATAAAAAACTACAAATAAAGAGAATTTGATTTTTTGGGGGGATGGGACGATCCTGTATCTCCCTATTATTCATATCCAGTCTCTTGTTTGTTTATCTGGTCTGCTTGTGGTGTTTGATTTTCCTGTGGTTTGGATGGTTTCATTAGTCAATTTGTTTGAGCATGCAGAAAAATGCTCTGCTTTACCAAGGATTTTGTGATCCTCCTCCCAGGGTAGTTCAATTGGACAGAGATCTACTTTGAGTTTCACAAAAGGGGGACATGGCTGTTTCATCGAATTTGGAGATGCTGTGATGAGGCTAGGTTCTGGGTAAAGTTGAGGCCTTTTACCAAACAGAAGCTTTTCCCTGAGGATTTAGCTTCTGAGAAACTCACAGAGCCCAGCCTGGAGCCATTCTCAGGGTTTATGTTTACTGAATTTCAATTGATTGTCAAGGCTGCTGTAGGGAGGGGCTGCCTTTGGTTCTATTTATCCAGTGAAGAAAGCCTCTCCTGGGGCTGGCTGCTCAAGCTGGGTGACTTTTCCTAGGGAGGAGCTGAGCCTGGCAGGTCAGCTTAGGTTCCTGTGACCTACTAAATGACTCTTGTTTTCTTCCAAGGCCTGAGTTGGAGCTAGCTACACAGCCACGCTTTGTCAGTATCCAAGATGGAGATCTCTGGTAATGGGGGGGAGGGTTGGCCTTCCCTCCTCTGCTCCCTGAGAAGGAGTGAGGAGGTCAGGCTTCTACTTACACAAGAGTCTTGATTCTTGGCTCATCTCTGGTCTGTGAACTTCAGGATGAAGATGTGTGCGTGCTCCTTGTCAGTTCTTGCTGGTGTTGAGTAGAAACCTCTCACTTGTGACATCTGGCGCTTAAGTCCCAGACTCTCTGTGTTGCAGGTATGGCGGTTATGGCTGTCGCTGTTGCCGCCACTGGCAAGTGCTCATATCTATCTCCTTGCCTGGATTTTCCTTCTCTGGCCTAACTCTCTGTCCTGTGATGGCACACTTGGTGTGATTCTCTGGCTTAGGACTGTTTGTTGGAACACTAAAATTGCTTTCTATGTGAGAGCTTGTTTAGCCTCCAGCTTCTCCTCAGCCATCTTCCCAGAACTCATCAGAAAATAACATTTAAAATCAAGCCCATGCAATAAAGTACATGGGACATTTTTTCTGTGTGTGCCAGTCATGGGGGTTGAATTTGTTCTACTTTATTCAAGGCTGGTGTTCTATTATTCTCAGCTAATCGGTGGGATGACTACCAGCTAATTGGAGGTAAAGAGTCTCATGGAATTCTCTGTGCAGGCTGACTTCAAACTGATAATCAGATTTCAGCTTCCTGAGACATTCTGTGCTTTGCATGAGACACTTATCTCCAATGAATCACCAAAAAGAAGAAAAAAACAACAGCACCTGGGGTTGAGATGTGGCTCCAATGGCAGAAATGAGACAATGATTTCTGGGACAGCACCCACACCTTGAGATCAAGCTCCAGGACCAGCACACAAAAGAATAAAATAAATAAATGAAAAGAAATGTGGAAGAAGAAAAGGGAGAGCCGATTTCAGAGGTTAAAATGAGCTACATTGAGTTAGCTTACACTTGTTACTGTACTTACTCAAGGGTCTCACATCTGAGGGTCAGTACTCAAGGCCAGCCATGGCAGGGGAGTCCATGAACTCTACTCTAATTAGCCAACTATAGTTTTTTTTTAAAGCTCTGAATTGTGCTGTGGCTCACATATTAGAGGGCTAGTATTCAAAATGTACTGGGAGGGGGCTGGGAAGGTGACTTAGTGGGAGAGTGCTTGCATTGAATGCATGAGGCCCTGGCCTCAATTCCTCACCAACACATAAGCAGGAAAAACCAGAAGTGGCCCAGTATCACAAGTGGTACGGCTCTAGCCTCAAGCTGAAGAGTTGAGGGACAGCACCCAGGCCCAGAGTTCAGGCTCCATGACAGGCAAATTAAAAAGCAACTGGGACAATACCTAGGGTCTGATTTATAGCTCCAAGCCCAGCATACATGTAGAAATTTAAAAATGTATAAGAAAATCCAATTAAATTTTCAAAATGAGTCATGAGTTTTTGGTTTTTGTGTGTAATCCTCTTTTTTGGGTCGGTTGTAAGGCTTGAACTCTGGGCCTGAGCGCTGTCCCTCAGCTCTTCAGTTCAAGGCTAGTGCTCTACCACTTGAGCTAAAGTGCCACTTCCTTTTGTGTGTAATCCTAAATACTAAGATAGATTAAATCTGAGGGCTATGGTCTCTCATCTTCAAATCACCAGCAAAACAAATAAACAAGAATAGAGTAATATATCTGTGATGGAGTTGTAAAACACCAGGCTTGAGTGAGAAAGCTATGAAACAGTGCCCTTGCTCAGAGATCCAGCCTCAGGATCACAAAAATGTAAATAAGAAGAGAACCTGGGGCTGGTGACTCATGCCTGTAATTCTCCAGGAGGCAGAAATATGGGTATCCAGTGTAAAGGCCAATTCTAGCAGGAAAGTCCAGAAGACAGTTGCTTGTGGGCCATCCTGGGGCTAGAACTGTAGTACTCCCAGATTTTTGGCAGTTAATTGGAGGTAAGGATCTGAGACTTTCCTGCTCAGCCTGGCTTTGAACCATGATGGTCAGATTTCAGCCTCCTGAAACAAGCCAGGCCTTGCATGAGTTCTGGCTCCAGCACTAGCACACTCACAAAAAATGAAATGAATACATGCAAAGAAGACTAGAAGAGAAAGAAAAAACAATAACTGAGGCTGCAATGAGCAAATCAGCCCATCACTGGTGGTTCATAACTAATTCTGTTTACTCAAGAGACTAAAATGTGTGGATAATATTTAAAGGCCAGACCGAGTAGGAAAGTCCATAAGACTTGTGTGTGTGTAAGCATGTCTGTGTGTGAGTCCTGTGCTTTAGCTTGTACTGTTTTGCTCAAAGCTCTACTAATCTCAGCTTTTTAGTGGTTATAATTGCAGATATCATGTACTTTCCTGCCCAGGCTGGCACCAACTTTGATTCTCAGATTTCAGCCTCATAAATCCGGTCTGGCTCTACTTTATATTCATTTCTAATTAAACACCAAAACAGAAAAAAAAATCCTGGAGTTTAGCTGTGGTTCAACTGTCAGAACTGGGAAAATTTCTGGGACAGCACCCAGACCCTGAATTCAAGCTGGAGGACAAACACAGAAGAAAGAAAAAGAGGATAGAAATACACAAGGAAGAGTCAGTAACAGAGGTTGAAATGAATCAAACAATGGTTTCTCACACATGTTGTACAAGGTCTTCAGGAGAATTAAATCTAAGGCTCACGGTTCATGGTCAGCCCAGGCAGGAGAGTCCATGAGACTCATATATCTAATTTGCCACTAAAAATAAGCTACACTTTGTACTTTGGCTCATTCGGTTGAGTGCTAGTCTCAAATAGAAACTTTGGGACACAACCTAAGCCCTGTGTTGAAGTCCTAGACATACATTTCAAAATAAACAAAAAAATACCCACACGACTTAAAAAATGATGGGAAAAAGAAAACCAAGGTTTAAGTTCGTTCATGTGTGCATTCCTATCCATTCTAGGTTCAAAGCTAGACTGGGCAGGAAAGTACATGAAACTACCCCAACTACCCAGCCAAAAGCTGGAAGTGTAGATATGACTGTATATGTAAAGCACTGTATTTGGTGCAAAAGCTAATTAAAAAAACTGCCCACCCAGAGTTCAATTCTTAGTGCTAAAAAATTGTAGGAGAAGTGAAGAAAGGCCAATTGTAAATTTAAATATAAGCCTGGTGTTTGTTGATCATGGCTGTAGTTGATCCCTGGTTACAAAAATCTTGGGATAAGGTTTCAAGGCCAACCCAAAAAGCAAAGTCCAGGAGACTTTGTGTGTGTATGTGTGTGTATGTGTGAATGTTTGTGTGTGTGTGTTTGTGTTTCTATGTGTGATGTGTGTGTTTCTGTAATATCCTTTGCCTAATGCCCTAGCATTCCCAGCTTTTGGGTGGTGAATTGGAGATACGAATGTCATGGATTTTCCTGCCCCAGGATGGCTTTGAAACATGGTCCTCAGATTTCAGCTACCTTATTTAGCTGGAAGTTGAGCTGTGGCTTAAGTGGCAAACTGGGCAAATATTTTCTGGAACTGCATGCAGACCCTGAGTTCAAGCCCCAGGACATGCACAGAAGAAAGAAAGAAGAGTAGAAGTAACCAAGGAAGAGCGAGTGACAAAGGCTTAAATCAATCAAGCATCAATGGCTCATACATGTTTTACTAGCTATTCAAGAGCCTGAAATCTGAGGATGATGGTTCATGTCCAGCCTAGGCAGGAGAGTCCATGATTCTTGTCTTTAATTAATCAATCCCCCAAAAAAGTGCCAAAAAGTTATGATGTTTCTCATGTAATAGAGGATATCCTTGAATAAAAACTTTTAGGACAGAATATGAGCCCCAATTTGTAGACCCAGGAACAGCACACACATGCAAAAAATAAAAAGTTAACAAAGAAGTAAGTGGCAAGCACATATTAAAGTTTTAAAATGACACAAGGGTTGTTGGTCCTGTGGATAATCCTAACTACACAAGAGACTGACATCTGAGGATTGTGGTATCAACTCAGCCTGGGTAGGAACGTGCTTGAGATGCTTATCCCAGCTACCTAGCACAAAGCCCTTAGCTGGAGCTGAGGTGGTAAAGCAACAGCTTTCAGTTAAAAAGCTAAGGAACATTCCCCAGAGCCAGAGGTCAAGCTGCAGGGCCACTAAAAATTACAAATGACAAACAATCAATACAAAGGAGAGCTGAAGAAGAGAGACTGAAATCTGAGGATCCACAATTCAAAGTTAATGCATGCAAGAAAATCCATGAGATGTTCTGGTATGTATTCATCTGTGTGCCATTTTGCAGCTTGTGTGTGCCTCCTTGAACTTGTGCTGGTTTGTTCAAGGACAAAGCTCTACCACTTCAAGATTTTCAATGGTTAATTGGAGGTCATGGTCTCATTGACTTTCCTTCGCAGCCTGGCTTGATTCATGGTAGGCTTTCCTCAGACTCTTAACTCCAATTAATTGTCAAAAGGAAAAAAAAAAAGCCTGGGAATTGAGTTATGGCTCAAGTGGCAGAGTTGGGCAATCAGTTTCTGGGAAAGCAACAAGGCCCTGAGTTCAAGCCCCAGGACAATCACAGAAGGATTAAAGAAAGAGAGGCTGGAAGTGCAGAAGGAAGATCCAATGACAGAGGTTTAAATAAATCAAGCATAGGTGGCAAACACCTGAGATGGTAGCTACTCAGGAGGATGAAATCTGAGGATCACCATTGAAGGCCAGCCCAGGTAGGAGAAGCCATGTTTCATTTGTTACCAAAAATATGACACTAGCTGTGCTCTGGTTCATGTGGTATAGAAAAATAAAGAAAAAAGAGTACAAGTTATTAAAGATGAGAGAAAGAGAAAATTATCATTTCAAAATGAGCCATGGGTTGTTGGTTTATTTGTGTATTCCTAGCTACTGAGGAAGTTGAAATATGAGGATCACAACTCAAAGCCAGCCTGGGTAGGAAAGTGATTGAAATTCTTATCTTCAACTACCCAGCAAAAGCTGGAAATGAAGGTGTGATAGTAGTTGTAAAGTACTGAAATATGGCGAAAATTTGGGAAACGGATTCCTGGTCCATAATTCAGCCCAAAGTCGACCAAAAACAAAACTGAAAGAAGAGAAGAAATGACCATTTGAGATTTAAAAATAAGCCTGGTGCTGGTGGTTCATGCTGATAATTTTAGCTTTCAGGAGGCTGAATTTGAAGACAGTATTTAAAGGCCAGTCCAAACTGGAAAGGCCATGGGGCTTTTTTTCTTTGTGACAAGCTAGGGCTTGAATTTGTGTAGGAGCTCTACCACTCCCAGCATCTTGGTAGTTGATGAAAAGAATCTCATGAACTTTCCTGTTCAGGCTGGCTTCAAACTGTGATACTCAGATTTCAGCCTCCTGAGTCTTGCTGGGCTTTATATGAGACTCATCTCCAAAAGGAAGAAAAATAAAACCTGGCGATTGAGCTGTGGCTCCAATGGCAGAAATGAGAAAATAATTTCTGAAACAGACCCAGACCTTGATAATAACTTCAGGGCCAACACACATACAGAGAATAAAATAAATGTGGAGGAGGGTGGGAGAAGAAAGAGCCAATTTCACAGTTTAAAATGAGCCAAGCATAGGTGGCAAACACCTGAGATGGTAGCTACTTAGGAGGCTCAAATCTGAGGCTCACAGTTGAAAGCCAGCCCAGATAGAAGAATTCATATACTCAACACTAAGTAGGTACTTAAAACCAAACCACATCAAAAAATAGCCACAAGTTGTGTGGTGGCTCATGTCTTAACTTGCTAGTCTTGAGTAAACCCTTCGGGGATAGCACCTGGGCTGATTTGTAGACCCAGGACCAGCATACACAACGAAATAAAAATACAAATAAAAGGTGTAAGAATGGCAGGAAATATGGCTTAGTGATAGAGTGCTTGCGTGGCATGTTTGAATTCCTGGGTCTGTTTCCTCAGTACCCCATGAATAGGAAAGGCTGGAAGTGGCACTGTGGCTCCAGTAATAGAGTCCTCACCTTCAGTAAAAGAAGCTCAGGAACAGTGCCCAAGCCCTGATTTCAAGCCTCAAGGCTTGGGGAAAAAATTTGTGAGAAAATCCAATTAAAGTTTCAAAATTATCCATGAATTTTTGTTTGGTGTGTATAATCCTAATGATTCAGAAACCTGAAATATAAAGGTTGTTGTTCATAGCCAACCTGGGCAGGGATGTGCCTAAGTCTCCAACTAATCAGCAAAAAAAAGTCAGAAATGAGGATGTGCTTGTAGTTGGAAAGTATCAGCCCTGAGGAAAAACCTATGAAACAGTGCCGTGGCTCAGAGATCCAGCCTCAGGATTACAATAAGACAATTAAATGATTGAAGTAGAGAACCTTGGCCTGTTGGCTCATGTCTGTAATTCTAGAAAAGCAGGAGGTTGAAATATAAGATCCAGTGTAAAGGCAAACCCAGTCAAGAAATTCCAGAAAACCATGGGACCCATGTTCCTTTGGGCCTGGCTTACTACACTGAATATAATTTTTCCAAGTCTTTCCATTTCCTAACAAATGGGGCAATGTCATTCTTTCTGACGGAGGCATAGAATTCCATTGTGTACTGAGTCAAGCAGAAAAGGTCAGATAAGGTGATGTTAGGAAAATGAACCCTAAGATATGTATTCAAATGTTTTTTTTTCTTTCATGCAATTGTTTCTAACACATATATAAGATTATTTCTTTGTTGCTTTATATGTCTCTCCCCCACAGTATAACCCCTGCTTTCACTGTATTTGATGTCGGTATAATTTGTGGAGGGGAAGGGGAAAAACAAATTGTTTAAACAGGGATACACGTGGACCCATTGCAACCATGAGATGTACAAGTCGTTATGTCAAAAACGACCTTTACAACTTTGGTGCTGGGGGAGGGGAGGGAGAGCAGGGATGATTGCCTGGGGGGGGCAGGGAGAGGATGGGAAGGGATGGGAAGAGGAAACAAAGGAGGAGGCTACAATTCTTGATAAGAAATATACTCATTATCTTGCCCATGTAATTGTAACCCCTCTGTACAGTATTTTCACAATAAAATAAAAGGAAAAAAAATAAAAAGAAATTCCAGGAGACTGTTTTGTGTGTGGTAGCCACACTGGAGATAGGATTTTTTTTTTGATTGAATGGAAATAAGAGTTTCATGGACTTTCTTGCTCAGGCTGCTTTCAAACTATGATAGGCAGATTTCACCTCATGTATCAGGTCAGGCCTTGCATGAGTTCAAGCTCCTGGACCAACAAACACAAAAATAATGAAATAAATGAAAAGAAGGTTAGAAGAAGAGAAGAAAGAGGCAATACCAGAGGTTTCAATGGACCAATCATTGTTGGCTCATATCTGTGATTCTAGCTACTCAGGCTGAAATTTGAGGATACTGTTTAAAGCTCAGCTCAGTTATATGAGTTCAGAAGATCCCTCTCTCTTTATCTCTCTCTTTGTCTCTCTCTATATATCTCTCTCTGTGTCTTTGTTCTCTGTCTCTCTGTCTCTCTGTATCTCTCTCTGTGCCAATCCTTGTGTTTGAACTTGCACTGTTTTCTTCAATGACCTACTTACTTTCAGATTTTTAGTGGTTAATTGGAGAAAAGAGTATTAAGGACTTTCCTCAATGTTCAGCTTCCCGAATCTGGCCTACCTCTACATGAATCTCTTGTCTCCAATTATCTTCCACCCAAAAGCCAAATGTTATGGTTAGTCCCATATATGCACTAAAACAGCATCTGTGCTTCAATTTCTACTCCTAGGACAAGCAAAAATGAAGAAAATAAGAAAAGAAGGTGGAAGCAAGCACATATTAAAGTGTTAAAATGACCCAAATGTTTCTGGTCATGTGTGTAATCCTTACTATACAAGAGGCTGACTTCTGATGATTGCAATGTCAAATCAGCATGGGCAGGAATGTGCTTGAGACTCATCTTCATCTACACAGCACAAAACCTTGAGCTGTGGCTGAGGTTGTAAAAGCAGCAGCCTTGAGTGTAAAAGGTAAGATATAAGCCCCAGAGTTAGAGGTCAAGCCACAGGACCAATAAAATTTTCAAAGAAGAGAAGATGAAGGGAGGTTGAAATCTGAGGATCATGCTTCAAAGCTAGCCCATGCAAGAAAATCCATGAGGCTTTCTCTGTGTGTGCATCAGTGTGCTGTCCTATGGCTTGAACTTGTGCTGTTTTGTTCAAGGTTAGAGATCCACCACTCCCAGCTTTTCATTGATTAATGGGAGCTAAGATTCTCATGCACTTTCTTGCCTTGGTTGGTATTGAACCATGATCCTCAGATTTCAAAAAACCTATCCATGCTTGGCTTTGCATAAGACTCTTATCTCCTATTAGCTACCAAGAATTTTAAAAAAGCTGGAGTTGAGCTGTGACTCAAGTGGAAAACTGTGCAATCACTTTCTAGGACAGCACTCAGGGCCTTATTTCAAGCACCAAGACAAAACAAGTATAGCCACAAGTTATATTTTGGCTCATGTGGTAAGCGACTAGTCTTGAAGATAAAGCTCTGGTATTGAATCCAGGCCCTGATTTGTAGCCCCAGGACTAGCACATAAACAAAAATAACAAACAAGGAAATTTTTAAAAAGAAAAATTGGAAAAAAATAACATATTAACGTTTTTAAACGTTTGTTGTCTATAATCAGAGCACTTCAGGAAGCTGAAATCTGAGGATCATGGTTTGAAGCCAGACTATCCAGAAAAGTACATTAAAATCTTATGTGTAATAAGCCAGCAAAAAGCTAGGAGTGGAGCTATGGTTGAGTTGTAAAACATAATACTTGAGTCAAAAAACTAATAAACATAAGGGCGCTGAGACTCTACCTTGTAATCCTAGATATTCAGGGGTTTGAGATATGAAAATCATGGTTCAAAACCAACCTGCAAAGGAAAGTTAATGAGAACTTATCTCCAATTAACCACCAGAAAGCCTGAAGTGGCTCTGTGGCTGAAATAGTAGAGCATTTGCCTTAAGCTGAAGAGCTCAAAGACAGCACTCAGGCCGAGGGTTCAACTCCACCCTCCTTAAAAATATATAAGAAACAGCAATGCGGCCCAGAGATCAGGTCTACTGACCGCAATTAAAAGGCATTGAGGTTGAAGTCAAGAAAGAGCTGAGTAAAAATTTTAAAATGTCAGAGGCTGGTTGCTCATGCCTGTAGATTCTAGCTACACAGGCCGCAGTTCAAAGCCAGCACTAGCAAGAAAGTCCATGAGATTTGTGTATGTATTTACCAGTACTAGGGGTTGAACTTGCCCTGTTTTACTCAAGTCTAGAGTACTACAACCCCAAGCTTTTTGGTGATTAATTGGAGATAAGAATCTCAGACTTCATCTGGGAAGTTGGCTCAGTGGTAGGATGCTAGCCTTGCATGTATGTGGACCTGGGTTTGATTCCTCATAACCACATAAGCAAGAAAAGCCAACAATGTTGCTGCAGCTCAGTTGATAGAGCACTAACCTTAAGCTGGAATGCTGATGGACAGCGCCAAAGCCTAGTTTTCAGGCCCATAACCAATGGCAAAATAATAATAATTAAAAAAACCCTCAGACTTTGCTGTTCATACTGGCTTCAAACCAAGATCCTCAGATTTCAGCTTCCTTAGTAGTGCTGGGATTCTCAAGAGACTCTTCAAAAAGAAAGAAGCTGGAAGTTGAGCTGTGGCTCAATTGGCAGAACTGAACAAAATCTCTGAGACAGTGGTCAGTCCCTAGTTAGAGAAAAAAAACATAAAAATTTCAAAAATAAATAATAAATTGTAATACAGAAAAAATCATGTTTAATATGATACAAAGGAAAACTTTTTTTTAAGTGCAGCAAAAAAAACATACTACAAAGTTTCAAAATGACATACTGAGAGTAAGGGGAAAAGGAAAACTTTTAATATTTATGTAAATATTAAATCCAAACTGACATGACCAAAACGTAATATGATCAGAACCTTATCTCTCACTTGTAATTGCTTACAATCAATTGTCCCTCCGGTTTCAGCAGTAGCATGGGGATTTAGGAAGAACCTCTCTATGCAGCCTTGACTGAATAGGCACCTTCCTGCTTTAGCCTCTTGAATTAGAAATACAGGCTTTGCCCTTATTTTAATATACAAATTACACTTTAAAACTTAGAATCAATATTCAAATAATGGATTATGTGTAAAAGCATGAATAAACATCCACCAGAGAAGCTCTGAGCAATACAATCATAACAGTAGAAGAGCACCTACCACTTAAGGTAGGTAACAGAAGGAAGATTTAGCATTTTTTTGGAAGTTCAGGGGTTTGAACACAGGGCCTCATGCGTGCTAGGTATAGAATTCAGTGACATTAATTATATCCACACTACTTTTTTTTTTTACCATTACCTCTGCTTGTGAACTTTCCTTTCAATACTGATGGAATCCACACAATGAAATGCACCAGAAAATTTTGTTTTGTTTTGTTTTGTTTTTGGTCGGTCATGGGGCTTGACCTCTGGGTTGGGCATTGTCTCTGTGCTCTTCAGCTCAAGGCGAGTTCTCTACCGCTTGAACTACAGCGCCATTTCTGGTTTTCTAGTGTTTTATTGGAGATAATAGTCTCACATACTTTCCTGCCTGGGCTGGCTTTCAACTGTGATCCTCAGATCTCAGCCTTCTGAGTAGTTAGGATTACAGGTGTGAGCCACCGTCCCCCAGCCCCAGAAATTTTAATCTTCCTTTTTTCCCTTATGAAATTTAGTCAATATATTTCACATAAATAGATTATTTTGTGTCCATCCATGACAGACATATATTAATTGCAGCCTTTTTTGGATGAGTCATAATTTATGCACACCTCACATTTTATAAACCTATTCATCTGGGCCCACATTTAGCAGCTTGTTCTGAGAAGAATGGTAGCTATTTTGCTAGCCACTTCTATCCTCTGCCATTTCCTACCAAAATTAGTCTTTGATATAAGTTTGAGTCTGCTCAGAGGGTAGAGCCATACGGGCTGGCTTTGAACCATTATCCTCAGATCTCGGTCTCCTGAATAGCTAGGATTACAGGTGTGAGACACCTGCACCAGGCCATCATTTCTTCCAAGAACATTTCAGGGGAATGGAATAGCACTGTACCACATACATTCATTAGCAACTGCCCCAGGGTGAGCCACTGACCTTGATACTGTCTTTGGTGTCCAAAAGGATATTGTTGGACTTGAGGTCTTCGTGTATGATTTTGTTTGGTGTAAGTAGTGAACAGCACTTACAACATGTGTGACAAGCCTCCTGGCTTCATCCTCATACAGGTGGCAGAATTTTCAGATCCACCCCAGGAGGTATCCCCTAGTGGCCAGTTCCATGATGAGATACACATACTCTTCCTTCTCTATTACCTAGTACAACCTGATGATGTGTTTGTGCCATACCTTCTTAAAAATGTCCACCTCATTCTTTGTCCAATGATGAGGACTCTCACTTCCAGAGTGTTTTAAATGCCACATCCTTTGTGAGGAGGGAATGGGCCAGCTTCACTTTTCTATAGGTACCGGTGTCGAAGAGCTCTTTCTTCTGGTATTGTTTAATGATCTCTTCCTTCAAGGAGCTTGAGATCGATTCTTTCTGTACTTCCATCCTTCTGCTACAATGGCAGGTAGCAAGTCTATCTAAATAAATTAAATTAAATAAAGGAAAACCCAGAAAGAGTAAAAAGAAATACCAAAATCCAAATAACAGCCAGTCCCCACTACCGAAAAAATCATTTAATTTTGATTCAGTCCAGCGGGTCATCAACCAAGAGCTCCAAGCTCTGTTAACTGACATAGGTTGGAGCACAGTGGCTTCCTATACATCCTTCATGACCTCACACAATGGAGCAATCACAACCAGGCATAGTGATGTTATAGAAGAAATGGACCAATCAGAGTCTGGGCCAGTGAGGTCAGAGAAATAGCGGACCAATCACAGCCTGCCAACATTGACACTCTAGCTCTTAGGACTCAAAGACTTGCTAAGGAATCCATGTGGCTTGAGGTTGCTCTGGTCATTCTCGTGGCATTTCTGAAACCACTAGGACAGTGGTCAAAACCCTCTGATTTTCTAGAGGACTACTGAATCTTATAAATTGCTTCTCTGGAGACACTAGCTAATAGCCTCCATTCTTGATGGCCACCTTATCCAATGTCTTTTTTCAGCAATAGCACTGCATAAAGGCCTTCGTCCTTCTCAAGAACAGCTGTGTCCTACAACTTCCTCCTGAGGGGACCAGTTCCAGGGTGGCTTTGAGCCACCACCCTCACAATTCACCTTCCTGAGTAGTTAGGATTATAGGACTGAGCCATCGGTAGGTTCTTAGCTCATCTCTACATTTGGAGGAAGTATATTTGGTGGCTGGGAAGGTGGCTCAGTGGTAGAGCGCTTGCCTTGCATGCCTGAGGCCCTGGGTTCGATTCCGCAGTACCACATAAGCAAAAAGAAAAAAATCCGGAAGTGGTGCTGTGGCTCAAGTGGTAGAGCGCTAGCCTTGAGCTGAAGACCTGAGGGGCAGCACCCAGGCCCAGAGTTCAGGCCCCACGATTGGACCCCCCAAAAAAATCCCTCCTGGAAGAAGTATATTTGTTAGAAAGGTGGGTTTTAGATCTGTCCTTTTAACACTTTAAATTTGTTGCCCTTGCTGTCTAATAGTGAATCTAGTTTCTGATGAGAAATTTGTCTTAATATCATTGAAGATTACTTGCGTGTAATGAGTTGTGTCTTTATGCTTTGGGAGGTTTTCTTTTTTTGTTTAATTAGAATGTGTCTTAATGTGGACCTGTGTAATTAAGTTAATTGACTTTTTTGAGCTGATAGATTCCTGCATGGAAGGGTTCATGCTTTCAATCACAATTGGGAAGGTATTGGTTTTTATTCCTTCAAATACTATGTATTTCTATTTTTCCCTCTGTATACATATATATATATTATACCTTATATATTCACATTGTATATGTGAATATACATATATATGCCTACATATTTATATTATATATACATTTATATACATATATAGTTTCACATAGCTTCCACTTTTGTGATTGTTTATGGTAGGAAGTATAGATTGATCCTAGCTACTCCATCAGAGTTAGAGTTTGAAGTTTTCCTCTTTATTTCTTGATAAAAATATGCATTACTCGCCAAGGATATTGAAATAGGTATTAAGCACAGATAGCCTCTCTCTCTCTCTCTCTCTCTCTCTCTCTCTCTCTCTCTCTCTCTCTCTCTCTCTCTCTCTCTCTCTCTCTCTCTCTCTCTCTCTCTCTTTCTCTCTCTCTCTCATTTCCTACCTTGGGTAGGTCACTGAGCACAGCGCCATTGCTTGTTGGGTTCTTCTAGTGTACTGTGAAATTTTGCAGTGTCATATTCTGCTTCAAAGGCCACCAGGCAGGCCAGCACTTGGAAGAGGAGCTTCTCAAAGGCAGCCTGCATGGGTGCACCTGCCTGCCTCTGTCTTGATGTCAGAGATCCACAGCTACTTGGGGTGGCCTTAGCAGATGCCCCTTTGCCTGGACTGCTGACTGGTGACTGTGCCAGCACAAGCACAGCCTATTTTATTACACATCAGAGGTCTGCGGTGGAGCCTGGGGGTGTTCCCTTGTTGGGGGCTATGCATGGAGCAAGGGTGGGGGCTGCAGAAGCCTCACTGTGGCCTGACTTCTGGGGCACAACAAATGCCAAGGGTTTCTCTGGCTCTTTATAGAATACATGGGCAGGTTCAGGAGCAGAAGCAGAGCTCAGGGGGCCCCTAAACACAGGGTAGGCTTTAGAGCTGGGCATTACAGATTGATCTTTTTGAAGGGCTGCAGACACCCTGGAAGCTGTTAGGAGGTCTGAGTACATCATGAGATTAGGTGTGGGCCTCTGAGCATCATCCATTGTTTGCAATATGGCTGAGCCCTCCCCCCCGTATTGTCCTGGTGCCCTCTGAGTGTGTGCTGGTTTCAGGCAGCGAGAAAAGTTTAATGTGTCTTTTATTACCTGAGCCTCACTAGGAAGTTTTATTGTTGGCAGGGATGATTCTGTCATTGGGAGGTCTGTGTGTTCTCTGAGTAAGGGAATCTACAGACCTCAGAGCACATCTTGGCTTTCTTTCTGAAAGGCCTAAGTGTTTAAGGCTTCGGATGCTTTATACGTTTCTAGACATATCCATGGATTGTTCTTTTTGATCTTTCAAAGACAGCTCTAATTTCGTCCCTTAGTCATGGTCTATTGACCCCTTTGATTCTGGCATAAATGAGGGAACACAGGCAGGGCTGTGTTGCTAAGGAAAGCAGACAAGACTGCCTTGTTGCTGAGAAAAAGCAGGCAGGCCTGTCTTGTTACATAGTTTCATTTTATTCCCTGATGTTGGTAAATAAAACCTCCAGATTGGACTTCAGGAGCTGCCCATGATCATTTTTCCATTCCTTTTCCCTGCTCTTACCATATTGCCTTTCTATTTAAATTCATTTTTACTTTTAATTTTTGTCAGAAAGAAAGAGGCAATTAAAAATCTATATGTAATGCTAATTTTTATTCTTGAATTACTAAAATACATGAAGAACATATCAATTAAAGCAGCATAAAATGGCAGATGGCATGAGCTTGATCACTGTCCCTCTACTCTGTCTTTCTTGCTCTACCCTGGGGTGACCACTGCGACTAGTTAGTTATGTATCCCTGCATCTAAACCAAATGTGCACAAAGAACAGCCTATTAAAAAGAGACTTGCCCACAGCTATCTAAGTCCCTCAAACTGCTATCTTAGTAGGAGGCCAAATTTCCATTCACACTATGGAGATTCAAACGTCTACACTCAGGTTCACAGACCTGAGCCAAGTCTGTGCTGGAACCAGGACTGAAGGTGGTAACTTATTGTTCACTAAGGGAGAAGTCTGCAATAGCTAGAAATCTGCCCTTTGCCATTCCCACTAAGTCACAGTATCAGGTATGAGGATCAAGGAGTTACACAGGCCTTTTAGAGGTTACTAGATTTTGGGTTTTAACTTTTGTAATTCCTAGTTTCTCTTCAGATCAAATATTGGGCCTGCACAACAGCAGCTCATGAGGAAGTGATGTCCAGAACATGTGTAAGTGTCTCAGACTCTTTGAATTTGTTTTTACTGAATTGTCTTTTTTTCTACAATCCACACCAATGGCCAAATAGGGTGTAGAAAAACAAGGACGCTTCACCAAACCAGATTGTTGGTGTTCAATACCTAACTTGAGTCCACTCCATTTGATGCAATACTGTTCAAAGGAACATTCATTCAGTGAGGAGTAAAACATTGTACATCTGTCAGAGATAGATGTTAACAGATATCCTTGACTTTTAACATTATAGGTGGTATTTGAGCCAGATGCAGGTGGTATATACCTGTAATCCTGGCTACTCAGCATTCTAGTTTGAAGCCACCCTGGTCCAGAATGTCTGTGAGACTTTTATCTCCAATTAACCACCAATAAGCCCTAAGTAGAGTTGTGGTTCAAGTGGTAGAGCAATAGTTTTGGACACAAAAGCTCAGGAACAGCACCCAGGCCTTCAGTTCAAGTGCCAGGGCTAGCAAACACATACCAAAAATGTGGTATTTGCAACAAAAGAATAAATTTTAATTTGATCTCTTTTTAGCCAATTTAATATTCGAGCTCTTGATCTGCAAGCCTCTTGGCCACTCTACTCCTGGAGAATAACAATTATTCAAGTGGAAAAGGATCTACAATGATTCTCCATTAGAGATGCTGAGGTTTGAAAGACTATGCGAAAAAAATACTTCAGTCTCAAAAAGAATATAGCACTCACAGTGGAACCTCTGAAATTGTTAATTGATGGTCAGTATCTAGGCTTGAACTCAGAACCTGGGCTTTGTGCCTCAAGGTTAGCACTCTACTACTTGAGACACATCTCCACCTCTAGTCTTTTTGGGAGTCAATTGGAGTATGAGTCCCGTGGATTTTCCTATCCGAGCTGGCTTTTAATAAAGATCCTTAGATCTCAGCCTCCTGAGGAGCTAGGATTACAGGCTTCAGCCTGTGATGGCTAATTGAAATTTAATGGTACTAACTACCAGAGATGGTAGTTAAGACATTTACATCCACAACAAAAGTCCAAGTGAACTTCAGCTTTGGTTTCTCCAACACACTTAAGAGAAAGATCAGTAGAAATCTATCATTAAACCTTAATAGTAGAATTCAAATACTCTTGGCTTTTTTTTTAATTGTGAGAATAACACACAAAGGAGTTACAACTACATGGGCAAGATCTTGGTTTATTTTGAGTCCTGCTAAATCCTAGATTTACAGGGACAAATCCCAAAATACAAGTGTTAGGAGGTCAGAGACAGGAGAGTTCCCTGAAATTGCATTAAAATTAATATTAACAATAATATCCTTTGTTTAACTACCAATCTAACAAGTACACTTAACATAATTTTTTCCAAGCCTTTTCATTTCCTAACAAATGGAGCAATGTCATTATTTTTGATGGAGGCATAGAATTCCATTGTGTATATATGCCACATTTTCTTGATCCATTCATCTACTAAGAGCTATCAGGGTTCGTTCCATATCTTACTTATGGTAAATAATGCTGCAATAATAAACATAGTCGTGCTGGCAGCTTTAGTGTGGTCTTGTTTGTGATCATTTAGATAAATGCCCAAAAGTGGGATTGCTGGGAAATAGGGGAGCTCTCTGTGGAGTATTTTGAGGAACCTCCATATTGCTTTCCAAAGTGGTTGAACAAGTTTACACTCCCACCAACAATGTAGTAATGTTCACTTTTCTCTGCATCTCCTCAAGCATCTGTTGTTATTAGAGTTCTTGATTATTGCCATTCTAACTGGGGTGAGGTTGTATCTCTATGGTTTGGTTTGCATTTCTTTTATGACTAGAGAGGTTGAGCATTTCTTCATGTGTCTATAGGCAATCCTTCTTTCCTCTTCAGAGAAGTTTCTCTGTAAGCCTTTAGCCCACTTATTTACTGGGCAGTTGTTTCTTTGGAGATTTGTTATTGGAGGATTTAATTTTTTTAGCTCCAGGTATATTTTAGATATGAGACCCTTGTCGGTTGTATGGCTAGTGAAGAACTTATCCCAATCTGTGGGCTTTCAATTGATCTTGCTAGCTATGTGCTTGGCCATGCAGAAGCTCTGCAATTTTGTGCAATCCCATTTGTTCAACCTTTCTTTGACTTGTTGTGTTTCTGTGTCTCTATTAAAAAAATTTCACCCTGTGCCAATGTGACCTAGGGTTTCTCCTATTCCATACTGTAATGTTTTCAGATTGTCTGCTTTGACTCTGAGGTCTTTGATCCATTTGGAGTTGATTCTGGTGTAGAATGATATATAAGAATCTAGCTTTCATTGTCTACAAGTAGTTAACCAGTTTTGCCAGCACCATTTACTGAAGAGGCTGTTTTCTTCCATTCTATTTTTTGAGCTCCGTTATCGAAGATTAGTTGGCTATAGGGCTGTGTGTTCATTTCTGGGTTTTCAGTTATGTTCCATTGGTCCTGAGGTCTGTTCTTATGCAGGTACAATGCCGTTTTGATTACTATGGCTTTGTAGTAGAGTTTGAAATTTGGTATTGATATTCCTCCAGCCCGATTCTGTCTGTTGAGGATTGTTTTTGCTATTCGGGGTCTTTTACTGTACCATATGTATTTTTGGATCGCCTCTTCTAATTCCTTGAAGAATGAGGTTGGAATATTGATAGGTATTGCATTGAATTTGGAGATAGCCTTCAGAAGTATGGCCATTTTCCCGATCTTGATCTTTCAAATCCAGGAGCATGTGAGTTTTTGCCACTTTCTAAGTTCTGTTTTGATTTCCTTTTTCATGTATTCAAAGTTTTCTTCATGGATGTCCTTCACTTCTTTGGTTAAGTTAATTCCTAGGTATTTTATTTTTGTGGGGCTATTAAGAATGGACTTACTTTCCTAATTTCAGCCTCACTTTTTTCATTGTTGGCATACAGAAAAGCCATTGATTGTAGAGGGTTAATTTTATACCCTGCTACTTTGCCAAAGTTTTGAATCAGCTTGAGTAATTTGGGAGTGGGGTCTGTGGGATTCTTTAAACACAAGATCATGTCATTTGCAAAAAGGGAGAGTTTTACTTCTTCTTTCCCTATTTGGATCCCCTTTACGTTTGCATCTAGTCTTATTTGTAGTTAGGCATTCTAATATCAGATTGAAGCAAAGTGGAGAGAGTGTATGTCCTTGACTCATTCCTGAGTTAAGAGGAAATAGCTTTAGTTTTTCACCATTAACTGTAATGCTGACTGTAAGTTTGTCATATATAACCTTTATTGTATTGAGGAATGTTCCATGGATTCCTAAT
Source organism: Dipodomys merriami (assembly GCF_024711535.1). Classification (NCBI taxonomy): domain Eukaryota; kingdom Metazoa; phylum Chordata; class Mammalia; order Rodentia; family Heteromyidae; genus Dipodomys; species Dipodomys merriami. Next base: position 706,333 of record NW_027204304.1, read on the forward strand.
TTTTCTGGAACCTTCATAATAAAGGGGTGTTGGATCTTGTCAAATGCTTTTTCTGCATCTATTGATATAACCATGTGGTTCTTATCTCTGCTCCTTTTGATGTGATGAATTATACTAATTGATTTGCGTATATTGAACCAGGTTTGCATCCCTGAAATGAATCCTGTTTGATCATGGTGTATGATTTTTTTGATGAATTGTTGAAGTCGATTGGCCAAAATTTTGTTGAGAAGTTTTTCCTGAATGTTCATCCAAGAAATTGGTCTATGGTTCTCTTTCTTTGATAACACCCTGCCTGGTTTTGTGATGAGGGTTATGATGGCTTCATAGAATGAGTTCCGTAGTGAATTTTTTCTTTCAATTTCATTGAAGAGTTGGAAGGGTATTAATGTGAGCTCTGCTTTGAAGACCTTGTATAATTCCGCTGTGAATCCATCTGAACCTGGGCTTTTCTTAGATGAGAGACCTCTTATTACTGTCTATATTTCAGTGCTTGATATGGGCCTTTTAAGTTGATTTAACTCATCTTGGTTTAGTTTTGGCATGTCAGTATTTTCTAGGAAAAGGTCCATTTCTGCCAAGTTCTCAATCTTATTAGCAAAAAGTTTTGAGAAGTATTTCCTTATAATGTTCTGAATGTTGGTTGTTTCTCTGGTGATGTTTCTATTCTCATCATTGAGTTCATTTATTTGGGTATGTTGTTTTCTTTTTCCCATAAGATTTGCTAAGGGTCTGTCAATTTTGTTAATTTTTTCGAAGAACCAAATCTTTGTTTTGTTGATTCTTTATATGACTTTTTTGAATTCTAATTCATTTAATTCTGATATAATTTTAAATATTTCTTTCTGTCTATTGGGTTGGGGTTTATCCTGCTGCTCTTTTTCAAGGAGGCTCAGATGTCTCATTAAATTTTTGGTTTCAGATCTCTCCAATATATTGATGTAGCAACTCAGAACTATAAACTTGCCTCTGAGTACTACCTTTGCTGTGTCCCAGAGGAGCTGGTAAGTTGTGTGCTCATTTTTGTTGAATATCATGAATATTTGAATTTCATTTCTAATATCTTCCATGATGCACTCGTGATTCAGCAGTGTGTTGTTCAGCCTCCATGTGTTACAGGACTTTCTTTAGTGGCTTTTGGTGTGGAGTCCTACTTTTAATCCCTTGTCGTCTGAGAGAATGCAAGGTATAACTTCAATGTTTCTGAATTTGGAAAATTTTCTTTGTGGCCTAAAATGTGGTCTATTTTGGAAATTGTTCCATATGCTGCTGAGAAAAACGTGTATTCTGATGCTGCTGGGTGAAATATTCGGTAGATGTCTGTTAAATCTAGTTGATCTATGCAGTTGTTTAGATATTCAGGTTCTTTGTTGAGTTTTTGCCAAGTTTATCTATCTGGTGGGGATAGTGGTGTGTTAAAGTCCCAAACAATCAATGTCTTTGGATCTATGTGGAATTTGAGGGAAAGTTGGGTTTCTTGGATAAATTTGGGTGCTTCGTTTGGTTAGTAGATATTTAGAATTGTAATATCCTCCTGAAGGAGAGATACATTAATTCGTATGTAGCAACCTTCTTTAACTCTTCTCACTTATTTTAAATTGAATTCTATTTTATCTGATATTAGGATTGCAACTCATACCTGTTTATGGGGGCTGTTTGCTTGGTAGATTTTTTTCCAGCCTTTAACACTGAAAATGTGTTTGGTTTTATGGACAAGATGTGACTCCTGAAGGCAGCAGATAGAAGTTTCTTGCTTTTTAATCAAACTAGACAGTCTATGTCTCTTAATTGGAGAGTTAAGACCATTAATGTTGAGAGATAGAACTGAGAAGTATTTGGGAGTTTCTGCCATTTTATCCACCTTCTTGGGGGCTGTGGCAACTGGGTTCTTTCTATGGTTCTTGGATTCTCAGTTTGGCTCCAGTTTCTTGGCCTTTATTGTGGTCTTGTTGGTTTTCTATGTGTAGGACATCTTTAAGAATCTTTCATAGGGCTGGTTTGGTAGAGATATATTGTTTCATTTTTTCTTTGTTATGGAAGATTTTTTTTTGACCTTCGTTTATGAAGGAAAGTTTAGCTGAGTACAGTTTTCTTAGTTAATTTTTGTTTGTCTTACGGCACGGTATACATCATTCCAGGCTCTTCTTGCTTTGATTGTCACTGCTGAGAAATCTGAGGTGATTCTAACTGGTTTCCCTTTATAGGTGATTGATCTTTTCTCCTTGACAGCTTTAAGGTTCTTTTCCCTGGTCTGAATTGATCCTGTGAAGATTATAATGTGATGCTGGGTTGTCCTGTTCTGGTCCGGTCTATTTGGAGTTCTAAAAGCTTCTTGTATCTGAATAGGCCTATCTGTTTGCATGTTTTCTGCTAGGATCCTGTTAAACAAATTTCCTAGACCATTAACTTCTGTTTCTAGGTGCTCCTCTACACCCATTATCCTCAGATTAGGCTTTATGATGGTGTCTTCCAAATGTTGAATAGATCTATCATATTTCTTGGACTTTTCTTTGATTGTTGTATGTTCTTTCTCCATAATATCTAGGCTGTCTAAATGCCTAAGACTTCGTAGGAACATAGTAGATATCATTGAATACTAGATACACGGCTCTGGCACTGTCTAATGATACGCATTTATTGGCATACTACCACCTGCCTATCCATGTATGGCTATTTTGGCCACCTCTAGGGCTTGATCTCAGTGCCTGCCAAGAATTTCATCCTCGAGTAAGAAGCCAAGTGTGACACCTGTTTTCCGTTTCTGGGAGAGTGCTGGGTATCAGGCATGATGGAGAACAAGTCTACAAATCTAGATGCAATTTGATAGTATGTAAATAATGTCATATATGTTTAGGTGTCCTCACAGTTGGTAAAATAAACGGTAAATAAATGAATAAAACAACAAATACAATGAATAACCACACCAAACATATAGACTGAACATGTATATGGAAATTCAATGCTATCTTTAAAATATATATAAGGAGTATGACTGGGGCATGAATTCAGGCCTAGCAATCAGTCCTGAATTTCTGGTCTTCAAGCATAGTGAGCTTCCCCTTCCCCCACAGTGCAACATAGTTACTCAGTCCCTAAGTTCAAATCCCAGGCCTTGCAGATAAAAAATCACACATTCCAAGCCAAGGAGTTTCATTAGCATTTTTAGTATTTTTTTAAAGTTCATTTTGACTTTATTTGAACCATTTTGATTTTATAACATGAGAGTTTTTCATTTCAGCATAGCACATTGGTGTTTTTGACCATCTGCCATGAAGAGTGAGAATGAAAATGAGGATATCATTTCTCCCTAGAAGTTTGGGACAGTTGATGTTATTTCTTATTTTTTCTTTTTTTTTAAATTTGTTGGTTGTGAGGCTTGAACTCTGGGCTTGAGTGCTATCCCTGTGCTCAAGGCAAATGCTCAAGCACTTGAGCCACAGTACCACTTCCAGTTTTCTAGAGGTTTATTGGAGATAAGAGTCTCACAGACTTTCCTCCCTGGCTGGCCTTGAGTTGCCTTCCTCAAATCTCAGCCCCCTGAGTAGCTTGGATTATAGGCATAAGCCACCCGTGACCAGAAGTTGATGTTATTTCTATTTAGAGTTATTTTTATAATTAAAAAATGTCTGCAATTGTGTCCTGTGAGTTTTCCTCAGTGCCTACCACGAAATAGACTAGGGGAGTCCACATACCACCAAAGGTTGAGTTTCTGAATAAACACTAACTTCTGTGAGGACATTAGGTACTTGTAAGCATTTTGGTAATAAACTGGAAGCTAAAATGAAAAACAAAAACGTTGGTACTAAGATGTAGCTCAGTAGTGGAATAGTTGCCTAAAGAGCATAAGACCCTGGAAGAAAAGTTTCCTAAGAATCAGAATGTTAGAATATTGTATGAACAAACTTCTTTCCTTTTTTTATTTTGTCGGTGGTGGGGCTTGAACTCTGGGATGGGCATTATCCCTGTGCTCTTCAGCTTTTTGCGAGCACTGTAAAGCTTGAGCCACATCGCCACTTCTGGTTTTCTACTGGTTTATTGGAGGTAAGAGTCTCCCGGAGCTTGCCTTGAACTGCCATCCTCAGCTCTCAGCCTCCTGAGTAACTAGGATTATAGGTGTGAGTCAATGATGTATGGTACATGAACAAACATTTTACGATTGATTCTAAAGAAAGAAACTTCAAACATACTTTTTGTACAAATAATTTATAATGCCATGGTTAAGACACTAATTCAGAAGTATTTTTTCATTGGCTGGTTTCTTAGTTTATTTATATATATACATCATTAATTTATATATACATATTATTAAACACATAGCTTTGAAGTGTACCTAAGAATATATGGGCTCATGTAAAATTATACAAATGCATAAGCTGATTGTATTTTCAGTTTGTTGGTACCATAAATTAGGTGGGATTTGTGTACTGTTCATTTGTTCTCTGTTTTTTGGAGGATTTCCCTCCCCTTTATCCCCCTACACCCCTCTCCACGCACTTGAACTCAGCTTGCTCTTTCTTGGCTTGGTTGTTCGTAGATGATTTTCTACCACTTCAGCCATACCTGTAGACTGGCTTTTTGCCAGTTAATTGGAGATGATATCTCTCAGGCTTTGCTTCTTGGATTGGCTTTGAAACTTCATCTTCCAGTTCTCACCTCCTGAGTAGCTGGGATTACAGATGTGAGCCACTGGGGTGCCTAGGGATAAATTAATTTGGTTGATGGATTCTTTCTGTTTTTCTAAGCATGGGATGATCTACTATAGTATTTCAATAAATGTCCTGGGTCTGAATTAAGATATATAATACATATGCAAGTCTGTATGTTTCTCATAAGATGTAATCAATTTAATACATGTTATAAGTGTAATAATAGCCAATAAAAATAATGAATAAATAATACAAAAAATAAAATAAATACACTCAAAGCAAATTGCAATAAACATAAGTATGTAGATATTAATCATTATTTCAAATGTGAATGAATATTACATTAACAGGGCTGGGGATTGAATTCAGGCCTAGGGAACAGGCCTGAATTGCTTGTCTTCCAAGAGGGTGAGTTTCCCCATCTCCCCAGTGAATTAGAGTTACCCAAACTCTGAGTTTGATTGCCAGGCCTGCCAGAAAAATAGGGCATGAATTCCAAGCCAGGGAGCTTCATCAGTATTGTATGTATGCATATATGTATGTATGTATGTGTGTATGTATGTATGTAAGTACATATATGTACATATATATACATATATATGTATATATGCATATATATACATATATATGTATATATGTATATATATATATATGTACATATATACATGGGAATTGAACTCTGGCCTTGGGAGCTGTCCTTGTGCTCTTCAGCTCAAGGCGAGTGCTATAATGCTTGATCCATAGCACCACTTCTGGTTTTCTAGTGGTTTATTGGAGATAAGTGTCTCACAGTCTTTCCTGCCCTGGCTGGCTTTGAACTGTGATGTTCACATCTCAGCGTCCTGAGTAGCTAAGATTACAGGCGTGGACCATAGACAGTGCCAGGGTATTTTTAATACTTTTAAAATTATTTATTTATTTATTTATTTTTAATTTGGTTGTTGTTGTTGTTGTTGTTTGCCCAGCACTGGGCTTGAACTCATATCGTGGCAACTCTGCCTCAGCTAACATCAACCTAGGCTGGGATGGTGCAGCCTCTGGACCCACAGCCCATCCTGGGATACTAGGCCTTGGGGGCTGACAAGAAAACAAAATGAAAACAGCACTAAAAAAAAAAAAGCCAGGAACCACCTACGGATGGTAGTTTCTTGGTTTTCCTTCCTTGCATGGTGACCATCCCGGGTCCAAATAACACTGATACAACCTGTAGGTCACCTGGCATTGGTGAAGGCTGACAAGCTGTCAGCGAAACCATAGGCCAACCTGGACACCTAGGCTCTGAGTTTGAATCCCAGTCATGCTACATACAAAGAGCTGGAGAGCCTAAGAAACTATTGTTTGTACATAGGAACGTGAGAGAAATTTGATCAATATAATGGTTGGATGAGTAGTTCATCAATCAGTCCAGTATAAATTTAGACCCAATAATCACAGAACACAGATTGATTTTAATTCATAGTTTATTATGCATTAAAAGAATACTATTCATTAAATGGAATCCTCACTAAAGACCTGAGAATCTGTATGAACGTAGTATATATCATTTAATTCCACATAGACATCACTGGCAGTAACAAAATATCTAAATATATTTTTATATTTATCTGTATACCAGATAAATATATATATATATATATATATATATATATATATATATATATATATATATATGTGGTATATACACCAGATAGAAAGGTACTGCTATTTTGGCCAAACCTGTGGCTCCATCCTAGGTCCTGGGATCCACTTGGCAGCTGAATGGGCTAAAGGCTGCCATGCTGACATTCACCCATTCATGAATTGGGACTTCTAGGCCCTCAGTTCAGGTACCAGCATTGCCAAAAATTTCATCTTGGAGTAAGATTCCAAATGAGACACGTGTTTTCCATTTCTGTGCTAGTGCTGGGTGTCAGGTATGATGTACATAATATGTGTGCAAAGCTACATACTACAGAATAGATTGGAATAAATGTAATAAATGATATAGGTACACTCACAGTCCATAAAATAAATGTTAATTCAATCAATCAATAAGAATATATAATGAATCACTCCAATAAACACAATACAGACTGAATAAATAGATGTAAATATAAATCACATATTTAAAATGTCTATAATGTTACATTTTTCGGGCTGGTGCTTGCATTCAGGCCTAGGGAAGAGATGAGAAGTTCATGCATGATTCACATAGGAAATGATAGGCAAGACCTCTGGCACAACAATTATTTTTAATTAAGACTTCACGAAATGTGACAATAATAAGTACATTCAGGAAATTGAGGCATTGGGAAAGATCCAAGAATTGGTAGTCACATGGTAGATAGGATTCCAACACAGCTTGACACATCTTCTCTATACAAATAGGTATTTATTAGCATACTAGCTTCAGCTTATGAATGGATGAATATGGTGCACAAACCCCACCCTGGAGCTCAATCTCAGGTCCTGGGTAGGGCCTAGATCCTTAGTAGCTCAAAAGCTGTTGTGCTTATATGGACCCATTAGAAAGTTGGGCCTGTTAGGCCCAGAGTTCAACTCCCAGCAATGCCAAAAGTTTCATCCTGATGTGAGAAACCAATTCATACAGCTGTTTTCCTGTCTTGTGAAAGTCCTGGGCCTCATCGAGGATGGAGAATACTAGATAGGCAACTCTATAGCCATGGGAATAGGTTGTCATCCAAGGCAACACAGATATACCTGCCACCATATAAAATAAAATACACAATACATCCATGAATAAGAATCAAAATTAAAAAATAACTACATTGAAAGCAAGATGCATACCACACCTGTATGTAAATAGAGACCCAATGTTGAAAAAAGGTAAGCTTGTTATTTTGTCCACTGCTGGGACTTCAAATCAGGCCCTGGAGCAGTCCTGACATTCTAGTCTTCAGGGATGACGAGCTTTTCCTTCCCCCAAAGTGCAACAGGGTTACCCAGATCTGAGTTCAAATCCCAGGCCTGACAAAAGATTCATCCTGATGTTAGAACCCAGTCTTTACAACTGTTTTCTTCTCCTATGGAAGTCCTTGGTCTCAGCCAGGATGGAGAATGAATGCATAGGCAACTTTATAACAATGGGAACAAGTCATCATCCATGTCAGCAGAGTTATACCTGTCACCATACTCAGTAAAATACACAATACCTCCATGTATTAGACACAAAATAAGGAGGAGTGCATTGAATGCAAGATGCTATCCCCACATATATGTGAATAAATATCCTATGTTTCAATTATGAATTTATTCCTATCCTGGCCCTCACTGGGGCACAACCTCAGGTCCTGAGAATGACTTAGCTCCTTAGTTGCTCACAGGCCGGTGTCCTCACCTTGACTCTTTTGGGCGTGCTAGGCTCTCAGTTCAAATCCCAGCACTGCCAAAACATGAATCCTGATGTGAGAAGCCCATTGATCCACCTGTTTTCCTGTCCAGAGAATGTCCTGAGTCTCAGCTAGGATGGAGAAGGAGTAAGAAACTCTATAGAAATGGGCCTAGGTTGCCATCCAAGTCAAAACAGTTATATCTGTCATCATATGCAATAAAATACAAAATGCATCCCTGACTAAGACACACAATAAAAAGAACAACTACACTGAAAACATGATGCATTCCACACATGTATGTAAATAGAGATCCTATGTGTAACATAGGTGGGCATATGATTTTTGCCTGAGCTGGGGCTTCAATTCAGGCCTTGGGACCAGGCTTGACCTTGTAGTCTTCAACGATAGTGAGCTTCTCCTTCCCCCACAGTGCAAAAGAGTTACCTAGACCTGATTTCACACCCCAGCTCTGGCAGTAAAATGGCGCAAATTCTGAGCTACGGTGCTTCATTCATGATTTTTCAATTTTTTAATATTTTTGCCAGACCTGGGGCTTGAACTCAAGTTGTGGCAACTCTGCCTCAGGTCCGATCATCCTAGGCTGCAGCCTCTGGACCCACATCCCATCCTCAGATCTTAGGACCCCAGGGATTGTAGGAAAAAGAAAACAGCCGGAGGGGAAAAAAGTGCGGGAAATTCCAACTGGCGCTTTTAGGTTTATTTTCATTTGAATGTTGTCCATGGTAAGACTGAACATGGTGGACTGCAGATTGAAGGTGACCTGGTGTGGCTGAAGGCTTGCTGGCTGTCGGGGGAGCCACAGTATGACTGGGCAATGAAGGCCCCGAGGTCGAATCCTGGTCAGCCATCCTACATTGAGGGAATGGCAGGAGTTCCTGAGATACTCAATTCCGGACCTAAGAAGAGCCATGAAATACGATCAATCTCTTCTTTGAATTAGTAGTTCCTGAGAATTCGAGTAGGAAATGATAGTCAAGACTCATGGGTTATCGATTAATTTTAGTGAAGAGTTGATGAAGCATGACCATAATCATCACAGTCATTAAATGGAGGCATTGAGGAAGATCCAAGAATCGATAGTCACAGGGTAGATTGGATTCAATCACAGGTCTCCATCTCTCCTACACTATGCAGATATGTACTTATTTGCTTATTACTTTCAGCTTATGAATGGATGACTATTGTGCTCCCCCTGCCTTACCTCTGGGACTCGATCTCAGGTCCTGGGAATGGCTTAGCTCCTTAGTGGCTCACAGGCTGGTGTGCTTATGTGGACCCATTCGCCTATTGCGCCTGCTAGGTGCTGAGTTCAGATCCTAGCAGTGCCAAAATATTCATCCTGTCAGAAGCCAGACGTTTCACCTGTTTTTCTGCGTGAGTCCTGGGTTTCAGCTAGGATGGAGAACGCATGAGCCACCCTGTGGCCATGGGAAAAGGTTGTCATCCATGTCAGCCGAGTTACACCTGTCATATATACTCAAGAACATACTTAATACATCCATGAATAGCATACAAAATAGAGAGGATAACTACGCTCAATGCATGAGGCAGTCCACACACGGATGTGAATAAACATCCCATGTTTCAATGATGCATTGAGGACTCTTGTGGCCTCCCTGGGGCTTGATCTCAGCTCCTGGGAACAGCCCTGCTCCTTAGTGGCTGACAGGCTGGTTTGCTCATGTGGACCCATTGGGCAGTTGAGCCTCCTAGACCCCGAGTTCGAATCACAGCACTTCCAAAAATTCACCCTGATGTGAGAAACCATTCGTTGCACCTGTTCTGTGCTGTGCAAGTTCTGGGTCGCAGCTAGGATGGAAAATGCATAGGCAACTTTATACTTATGGAAATAGCTTGTCATCCAGGTCACCACAGTTATGTCTGCCATCCTATACTCAAGAAAATACACAATACATCAATGAGTAAGACACCAAATAAAGACAATAACTACACTGAACCCAAGATGCCACCCATCCGTGTATGGAAATAGAGATCCTCTGTTTAAATTCTGAATTTATCACTACTATAGCGCCCACCGGGTCTTGATCTCAGGTTCCAGGGAAGACCTAGATGCTTAGTGGCTCACGTGCTGGTGTGCTCACCATGACTCATCCTCCACTTGAGCCTGTTAGGCCTTGAGTTCAAATCTCACTACCAAAAGATTCATCCTGATATGAGAAGCCAATGGTTGCACCAGTTTTCCTATGCTGTGAATGTCCTGGGTCTCAGCTAGAATGGAGTATGCTATATAGGCAACTCTATACTCATGGAAATTGATTGCCAGCAATGTCAGCATAGTTATAACTGTTATCACACTCAGTAAAATACATATTGCATCCATGAATAAGACACGAAATCAAGAGAATAAATACAGTGAACGCAAGATGCCGCCCACCCATGTATGGAAATATAGTTCCTGTCTTTAAATTATGATTTCATGAGTATATTGACCCTCAAGGGGCACGAGCTCAGGTCCCGTGAACGGCCTAACAACTTAGTGGCTAACAGGCTGGTGTGCTCACCTTGATTCATTCCCCAATTCTGCCTGCTAAGCTCTGAGTTCAAACCCCAGCACAGCCAAAAGATTCATCCTGATGTGAGAAACCAATGGATCCACATGATTTCCTGTCCTGTGAATGTCCTGGGCCTCATCAAGGATGAAAAATGCTATATAGGCAACTCTATAGCCATAGGAATAGGTTGTCATCCACGGCAGCACAGCTATACCTGTCACCATACCCAATAAAATACACAATACATCCATGAATAAGAATCAAAATTTAAAAAGTAACTAAATTGAAAGCAAGATGCATACCACACCTGTATGTAAATAGAGATCCTATGTTTAAAAAATGTAAGCTTGCTCTTTTATCCACTGCTGGGACTTCAAATCAGGTCCTGGAGCAGGCCTGATATTCTAGTCTTCAGGGATGATGAGCTTCCCCTTCCCCCACAGTGCAACGGGGTTACCAAGACCTGAGTTCAAATCCCAGGCCTGACAAAAGATTCAGCCTGATGTCAGAAGCCAGTCATTGCGCCTGATTTCCTCTAATGTGGAAGTCCTGGGTCTCAGCTAGGATGGAGAATGAATGCATAGGCAACCTTATAACCGTGGGAACGGGTCGTCATCCATGTCAGTACAGTTATATCTGTCACCATACTCAGTAAAGTTCACAATACCATCATGAATTAGACATAAATTAAGGAGAAGAAATGCACCGAACACAAGATGCTGCCCACATATATATGTCAATACAGATCCTATATATCACGTATGAATTTATGCTTATCCTGGCCATCCCTGGGGCTAATTTTCAGGTCCTGGGAATGGCCTAGCTCCTCAGTTCACATGCTGGTGTCCTGACCTTGACTCTTTCACCAATTGGGCCTGCTAAGCTTTCAGTTCAAATCCCAACATTGCCAAAGTCTCAAGGACTTTCCTGCCTGGCTGGTTTTGAACTATCATCCTCATATTTCAGCCTCCTGAGTAGCTAAGATTATAAGCATGAGAATCCAGCACCTGGCTCTATGTCTCATTTTAGATGTCCAAGAAATGGAGTACATGATTAAGACCTGTCAGGAAAGTCCACATGACTATCTATTTGAAGTACCTGTCACAAATTAGTAAGAACTTTTTATATGAGTTCAAATCCTAACCCAGAGCTGATTGGGAGTAATAGAAACTCATTAGGGATGAAAATTATGGAGTTCATTGAGTGCCAGAACATGCTTCTCTATATTGAACCTGATGAGATGCATGGTGCATAGGCCTGCTCTGTCTACCGTAGTTGAACAATCCCTGAGATATTTGGACCATTTTGATCAAAATGATGAGTAGCAATATTTTGAATGTGGTGTAAAAAAGGAGATTTTTTTCAGTCACAGACAATATTCTTTAGACATAGTTGGGCTTATGTGGGACAGCTTACTTATAACCATGATGAATATAGGGAAGACTATGATAAGTGTCCTCTCTTTGCCCAAGAAATACTTCAGGGACAGAGGAAAACATCAGAATGCCCTGAATAAGAAAAAACATTTTACATAAGAAGTACAGTCACTACTCATCAGAAAATATTCAAAAGAGAGAATCCTTTTCAGGTAATGAATGTGAAAAACCTATCAGTAGGGAAATTCACCTTATAAAATTCCAGAGTAAATATGCAGAGGAGAACTCCAATGAGTATATAAGATGGAAAAATATTATATATCTCAGAAGTCAGACCTCACTTTCCCAACTCAAATGCCCACAGAAGACAAGCCTTATGAATATGACCATTGGACAGTTCCCACCCAGAAGTCAACTTTCAGCATGTATCAGAGAACTCATACAGAAGAGAGAACTTATGAATGCAACAAATGTGGCATGTCTTTCTGGCTAAAGTCATACCTCACTTTGCATCAGATAATACATACAGGAGAAAAACCTTATGAATGTAACAAATGTAGATAATTTTTCACCAGAAGGCACTACTTACTGTCCATCAGAGAAGACACACAGGGGAAAAATCCTATGATTTTAACATGTTTGGAGAGTCCTTTACCAAGAAGGCAGTCCTTACTGATCATCAGAGAAGACACACAGGAGAAAGACCTTATGATTATATCAAGTATGTAAAGTCTTTCATCCAAAAAGCAGACCTTCACATCCATCAGAGAATCCACACTGTAGAGACACCTTATGAATGTATCGAGTATGTAACGTCCTTCACCTGGAAGGAAGCTGTTACTAATCATCAGAGATAAAACACAGGAGAAAAACCTTATATATGTATCGAGGGTGCAACGTTTTTCACCTGGAAGGCAGCGTTTACTGATCATCAGAAAAGACACACGTAAGAAAAACTTTATGAATGTTTCTCATCCAGAAGGCACACATGAAACTCCATCAGAGAACACACAGGAGAAAAACTTTATGAATATGAAAAATATGTAAAATCTGTCACCCAGATGGCACCACTTACTGTCCATCAGAGATGACACACTGGACAGAAACCTTATGATTGTAATGTGTGGAAATTCTTTCACTTGGAAGGTACACCTTAACAAACATCAGAGAACACATACAGGATAGAAACCATATGAATGTATCCAGTATGGAAAATCTTTCACCCATAAGGCAAACCTTACTTAACAAAAACAGAAGACACACAGGAGAGAAACCTTATGAATGTGTCCTGTGTGGAAAATCTTTTACTGAGAAGGCATACCTTAACGTCCATCAAACACACACACACAGAAAAGAAAGCTTCTGAATGTATTAAGTGTGGAAATTCTTTACCCTGAAGCAGAATTTACTGACCATCAGAGAAGACACACTGGAGATAAATTTTGTGAATGTAACAGGTATGAAATATCCTTCAACCAGAGTCCAGAACTCAGTAAGCATAATGGAATTCATACAGGTGAGAAATTTTAGGAGCGTAATAAATATGGAAAGTCTGTCACCTGGAAGAAAACTCAGCTTGCATCAGAGCATCAATACGCGAGAGAAGTCTCATGAATGCAACAACTTTACAGTCTTTTACCCAGAAGGCTTAGCTGAGCATTCTTCACTGAACACTGAAATGAGAGAAATTCTATGACTGCAACAAGTGTGGTTTTTTAAAAAAAATTCACCCCTCTGTTTGCACCAGAAACACACAGGAGAAAACACGTTCACGTTAATGTATAGAACACACACAGGAGAGAAACCTGATGAACATTACCAGTGTGTAGAGACTTTCATCTGGGAGGCACACCTCATTGTTGATCAGAGAACTGACATATAGGAGAAACGAAACCTAATGAATGGAACAAATGTTCAATGACATTTAATCTGAAGTCAGTCCTCAGTGAAATTGAGAAAATCCACAAGACAGAAACTTAATACAACAAATAAAGAAACACATTCAGCAAAAAGTTATATCTCAACAGGTACCAAAGACTTGGACACACGGCAGCATCTCCGTAAAAGTAAGCATTAGAGGAAGTCTATCAACTGGATGTCAACCTTCAGCAAGCATTGGAACATTAACACAGAAAAGAAACCCACTGTGGGAAAATTGTTGTCACAGATCTCCGTAATTTATGAAGAGAAATCCTTCATTGCAGAGGTAACTAGGTGTAATGGGAAATCTTTCTTTACTCTTAAGCATTCACTGAACCAAGAATTCTTATCCTTTCATTGTTGTGAGTAGGATATATATACTTGAATATTATTCAAAAGATTTGGACACAAGTGATGCGCATTATTACTTTCAGGCATGCAGAGTGATTAAAAACATAAAGTTGTTGACTTGTGTCTGTATAATAAGCAATGACTTATCAAGATAATTTTATATACTCTTCTCAGAAATAAGAGTTCCAGCACTTTGAGACTGGAGTCAGATGATCACCAAGTGCTTTGGGGAACAATAGATGTGAAAAGACTGTCCTGAGTTAAGCCCAGGACATGAGAGCAAGGATTTCTACACTGCTCCCTTAAAGTCTCCACAGTATGTGTGGTCCATTCCTCGTAACACAGATGACACTACTTCCAGTTCAGTTTTTGAATGGAAGTTATTGTTTATTACAAAATGTGCACGAGCCTAAAATCTGTCTGGACACCTTTTATCCCTAGATCATTCATATAACATTCAGAGAACATGGGAGGACAGATATTTGGGAACACATTTTCTTTGTGTGCGGACATAAATCTTACAATTTAAACTCAGAGTCTAGGAACTGCCCTTAAACATTTTTGCTCAAGGCTATTGCTCTACCACTTGAGCCGTAGATCCAATTTGGGTTTCTTTGGATGGTGAATAAAAAGAAGAGAATTCTGTATTTGGTTATGGATGAGTAACACCAAAATGATTTCAGTGCTTAATTAATCACTAGAGATGAGCTACTTGTAATTGACTCACTCTTAACTTATTCTGCTGTTCTGTTGAGTGAGTTATAATAAAACATCATTATGGATGATGGTAAGAGCCTGATTTTTCTCACTTTTCTGGAGGACGAAATTGGAGTTGTTAGGAAGATGAGTATCTCTCTATCACCACTGCTGTCTCTTTCTCTCGCTCTCTTCAGATAACTAATCAAAACACTATTAAAAATAGTTTTGGTAAAAAATCTGATAGCAATGTAAAAAATTAGAAACGAGGCAAAAGAGAAGCTTGTTAGAAGATGGTTGCAAAAATCCAAAGGATAAGAGAAACATAGATAGAGGTAGGACTCTGCTAGATGTTTAGTAGGGTAAAATTCAAGTAAAAAGTGATCCTCATCACTTTCTATTACGTAGATAAGTACATACAGCATTTTGATACAATATTATAGTCCATATTTTCTTGATGCATTGATTTTCTATCTAACACCTGGAAAACATATATTTGTTGACTTATTTGCAGTCATTTGCAATCTCATGGAAGATAGTCTATTTAGTGAAATAACCACGCAGAGAAAGACATTGAACAATCTGAACAAAAATGGAAACTGTCAAAAATAGAACCAATTCCTTACTGGAGTTGAGAGAAGAATAAATGCTACTAGAGTCATGGAGAGATTGGTCCACTTGATTCTCTGTTCAAGAATTTTTTATTCTTCATCTTTTGGTCAAATTGACCCAAGTAAGATTGTGCTTTTGAAGGGTTTCCAGTGTGGTATGCATTTATATATCACAGAGGGGTTATGTGGTCAAATGCCTTCATTTAGAGAGTTCACATAGAAAGAATAGACCAGACAGAAAGAATTGTGACTGAAATCACAAGGTTGCAGCCTGATGTCTTTGATTTGAATTGAACATGGAATCTGCAATGTACTCTGTGCCAAAGATCCATGATAGACTGTGGAAATGTTACCCTGTCTGTGTTATTCACATTGGATAAACCTGGAAAAAGACAGGTGAACCTTAACTGTTCTTCCTTTATGTGGTCATGTAATTTGGAACTCATATATAATGTCTGTTTTCCTATGCAACTACTTTACAACTGACAATAGTAATAATAATGCTGCAGTTATACTGAATGTGCCAATATCTATTTAGGATCTATTTACATTCCTTGTTTCCTTACTTCTTTCCATTCCTCCTTCCTTCCTGTCTCTATGTATATCAGGAATTAGATTGCTAGATAATAAGCTAGTTATGCTTTTAATTTTTAGAGTGCTTTTCATACTATTTCCCAAGGCAACTGCACTATTTTATATTTCTACCAGCAGCGAGCAAAGGTTCCATTATTTTGTTGGTCGTGGGGCTTGAACTCTGGGCCTGGGTGCTGTCCCTCAGTTCTTTAGCTGAAAGCTAGTGTTCTACCACTTTAGTCATAGCGGCACTTTTGGTGTTTTGGTGGTTTAATTGGAGATAAGAGTTTTACAGACTTTCCTGCCCAGGCTGGCTTTGCTCCATGATCAGACCTCAGCCTCCTGAGTAGCTAGGATTATAGGTGAGAGCCACCAGTGCCCAGCATCCAGTATCTTTTTATTTATTTTTATGGTAGGCATCCTAAGGAGTCATTGACATTTTACTTACATTTCCCTACTGCTTAGTAATATTGAGCATATTTTCATACATTTGTTAGCCACATACAAAGATTTATGTATCTTCTTTGTAAAAACGGTGAATTCCAGTGTTTTTCTCATTGTGTGTTCAACTTAGTCTGCCATAACCAAATAGTATACAGTGAGTTAATTAAATAAAAATTTATTTCTCATAGTTCTGAAAGCTTGAAAACTCAAACCAGTATGCTAGTGTGACTGGGTTCTGATGAAGGATCTATTTTAGGTTTGTAGATGGCCTATATCTCATTGTGTATCTACATGAAATCTTGGTATGTTCATGACTGGGAAAGGAGGAACAGTTGAGATGGAAAGGATCTTTCTTTGCTTTTTTCTGTGAAAGTTAAATCCATCTCGGGCCTCACCTCCATGATGTCATCTTACCCTAATTAGCTACCAAACGCTCCATCTCCAAATAATATTTTGAGGATTGGGAATTCAACTTATAATTTTGGAAGAATGAAATGCAATCCATAGTGCCAATTTTTAAGTTTATTATTATTATCATCATCATCATCATCATCATCATCTTCATCATCTTCCTCATCATCGTCATCAATCCTGACAGTTGCCTTGAGTGTTGTGTCTGACCTCTTCAACTCAAGGTGAGCACTCTACCACTTGAACCACAGCACCACTTCATATTTTCTGGTGCTTAATTGGAAATAAGAGTCTCACAAACTTACCAGCCCAGGTTGGCTTTCAGTTCTATTTGAGGTTTTATACTTTTCATTATAGAAGTCTTTTTACTTCATTAGTTAAGCACAATCTTAAGCTAATTTTTTGAGACTATTGTGATTTTTCTGATTTCTTTTCCAGACTGTTCATTGTTGCCAGACAAGCTGATGATTTTAAATGTTCATCATTTATTCTGACACAATTCCAATAGCATTTATCAGATCTAGAATTTTTCTCTGGAAATTTTTAGGATCTTTTAAATATAGGATCATGTAATATGTGAACAAGCATAATTTAAATGGTTTCTTCCCTTTTGACCTATTTATTTCTTTCTCTATGCTTATTTCTGTGGCTTGATTGCATTCAATACGGGAAAAGAATGAAAAAAATAGACATTTGTGTCATTCCTGCTATTAACAGAAATGATTTAATTTTTCACATATACCCGTAATCCTATCGAGATATATACCCAGTATCACTAGTTTCTTCAAGGGTTTTATGATAAAAGAATGCTGACTTTAACTGGGCATAACACCTGTAATCTTGACTTCTCAGTAGGCTGAGCTCTGAGGATCAGAGTTCAAAGCCGGGCAGGAAAGTCTGTGAAGCACTTTTCTCCAATAAACGACCAGAAAACTGGAAGTAGTGCTGTGCCTCAATGATTGAATGCTTGCCTTGAGCTGAAGAGCTGAGGAATAGCACCCAGGCCCAGAGGTCAAGCCCCACAACTGACCAAAAAAAAAAAAAAGAAGAATGTTTACTTTTGTCAAAGGCTTTTTTTGCATCCAGAGAAATGAGTGTGTGATTTTTGTCCTTGATCAGCTTATGTGTTGCATTGCACTTAAAGATTTATGTGTGTTAAACAATCCTTCATCACTGAAATGAAACTAAGTTGACCATGATGTATGCTATTTAACTAAATAATCTTTGCCTCTTGTTCCTAATTTGCTTAGTGTTTCTTGTCATCAAAAACCAATTAAATTATAACAGATAGCTTATGAACACAGAGTGAAGCAAAGATGGGTTTTGTCTAGGTTTGAAGAAATTGAAGAAAAGAAATATAGGGACAAGCCTTAATGATAATTCAGAAAACATTTTCCTAAAATAGAGTCTTTTCTCTCTGGCTGAGATTTGCTGTCAAAAAATAGAATCCACAGTTTGCAGATATTTTGTAACCAAAATCCAGATTTCTCATCACTTTTAGTCAAACCTTCTTGGGTGACCTTCAGAACTGAACAGAGTAAGCGTCAGAAGATAAATGTCTCCCAAATTCTATTGATGAGTAAACTTTCTTCATGGTTCCAAGTAAGAGAAGAAGCCCTAGGAACATCTGCTTCTTTTTCCTGATCTCTTCTGTTCTTATCATATTCATTCTAAGATTCAATTCATATCCACAATAATCACTACCACTTATTTTATTTTCACAATATTTTAGACTTTATTTTAAATGTTCCATGAACAAATAGATTTCAATATTACAACAACATAATGAGGCAAATAGTAAACTATAATCACTTACGTGATGAGAAAACCGAAATCTAAAAATGTATTGTGTCTGGGATCACACTTAGTGGTGGTGAAGTCTACCAATACATTTTCTCTAAAGGCACTTACAAGTTCATAAATACTTACACAGCATTATAAAGTCTTAGCTATCTTAGCCATTCACATCTTCACACCATTCACTGAAAGATTGTTCCAATCTCTGTTCCAACCACTTTTCATTTTGTTATAACAAATTGATAGATGCAACAATAAATCCACACTATTTGTAAGTTTTAAGAAAAGTTTACTGACAACTAAAAAAAGTGACATAATATTTTACATAGATACATATCCTTCTGAGGCTAATTTCAAATGTCAATTCTGTGAGGAAGAGGAGGATTGGTCCCTTCTTCTGAGCTTTAGTTAGCTGATTCTGGAACTTTCCATAGTTGTTTGTTTAGCTGTAGCCTTTACATGTGAGTCTTTTGAGTGGTTGGACAATAACTGATCGTTCTTCAGAGGTCTGAAGTCTCAACTGAACCCCCCTCAATATTTTCAGGATAAACAAGTTATAATCAATATATATAATAATTAATCAGTTTTGAAATTTAAGTAAAAGTAACAGGCTCGAGAAATACTGAAGTTAATGTCTTCAAATTCAATTTCAACTAATTTATTTCAACTAGGGATGTCACAGAAAGTGAATTTATATCAGGGCTCAAAAACAAATAATTAGGGGCTTGGAATGTAGCTTAATGGTTGAGTGCTTGCCTAGCATGCATGAAGCCCTTATTTTGATTCCTTAGTACCACATAAACAGGAAAAGCAAGCTGAAAATGGTGCTGTGGCTCAAGCGGTAAAGTGCTAGCCTCAAGCCAAAGATGCTCAGGGAAAGGGCCCAGGCCGTGGACTGGAAAAAAGAAAAGCAGAAAGAAATGCTTAGTCCCATTGATGCTGTATTTTAAGAATTCACAATATTCAATGTTAAATTTTTTGGTGCTGGGCCTGAGACTTACAATCAGGACTAATCATTGTTCCAGATCCTTCCTTTTGTGCTAGCAAGGCTAGCACTCAACAACTTGAACCACAATACCACTCCTGGCTTTTATGATGGTTTTAAGTGGATATGAGTCTTACTACTCCTTGGGCTGGCTGCCAAGCTTACACCTCAGCTCTCAGCCTACTGAATAACTAGGATTACAATCACGAGTCACTAGAGTCTGCCTGATGAACATTTTCTTTTTTTACCATATCACATTTTTGTTTACCTTATCATCTCAAAAACAGACATGTATACCAATTTATACAATTATTATATGGTACATACTTTTTCAGGCAAAATTGCATAGAAAAAAGTCAAATTAATTTCAAAGTCATCTGTTATAACTAGTTGCAATTTGAATGTACTTAATTGTCCATATAGATTTCTGCCAATAATTTCTTCCTATTCTCACTGCTCTGTCATAGCTTTTTCCAACCAAGTTTTGTAATTCTCCACTTTCCCCGTGTTCTCTTTCATTAAATGTCACCACTAGTCATGTCTTCTTCCAAGCTTCATTTCCTTCATTCACAGACCTTGTTTGCTTTTCGGTTTGTATTCTCAAGTGTTCTCCCTCCCTCAGTCTAACTTATATGGATTTGAGAGAAAACTGATAGGAGATGGAAGGCTTAGGAAATACATTCCAATTCTATATGTGACTTTCATTGAAGGGAATGCCCAAGACAACCTTAGGTAAGGAACCTAGTTTGAAGAAGTTCTCAGGAATTATAAATTTCTTAAAGTCAAGTGGATTAGAAGAGGCCCAGAAACCAGCGTTCCCTCTTGGAGAAGCAAATACACAAGGACAATACTGCAAACAAAAATTGGGTAAGAGAAAATAATTTGGGAAATTTACTAATTTTGGTAATTCTAGCAAGGTTGCTGAGGGTAATCTGATTATGTGAGATGGACTTTGGAAAGTTCAAACATAGGCTGAACTAAGCTGTGGAACTAGTAATTAGGTTTCCAATGAGCAGCACATAAGAATTTCACAATGAAGTTACACACTTGGGTTATTATCCACCTGGAGGCACTTCGGCCATGACACATTTTACATTCTCCCTGAACTTCTGAATGTTAATCTAAAGAACATAGATAAAGATGCACAGACTGCACTGGGAACGTGGCTTAGTTGTAGATTATGTGTCTTGTATGAATGAAGCCTTTGGTTCTATTCCTTAGAACCACATGAACAGAAAAGGCCAGAGGTGGCAATGTGGCTCAAGTTGTTGAGTGCTAGCCTTGAGCAAAAGAAGCACAGGGACAGTGCCCAGGCCCTGAGTTCAAGCCCCAGGACTGACAAGAAAAATGTGTACAGTCTGCATGTTGTCTGAAAATGATAAGTAAAAGGTAAAATAACAGATAAACGCAAAGTGTCTGATAAATCTGTGACCACACATTTTCAATCCTGTATGTCCTCGTCTTTGCTCAATACTTAACATACCCTCAACAAATATTCTGAATGAATAAATTCATCAAAGACCACTTTATAAGAAATTTAATGAAGTCGAAATTAAACCTGAAAATGGGAATGGCCAAAACTTAAAATTGAATTAGAAACCTGTAGTTAGTGTTCAAATGAAGTCTTTGTATCTCTTAGTCAAAGGTTAATGGGGGACCAGAGTATGTGAGAAGAATAGATGATAATTTGGTAGTAAGAGATTTTACTTTTCTGAAGAAATAGGGACAAAGATTGTTGATCCCCAACTTAAATAACCATTGTTTTTCAACTTGGACGTAGGAAAAAGGAGGTAAAAATGAGCATGTACATCCTACAGGAAAGAAAGAGTTATGCTTATGAAGATATCCGTAAACCCCAGGATGATGATTACCTGTGTAAGTAACCCTCTGTGCTTGTTCAAACAGAAGGCAAATGTGCTTTTATAATAATTCATCAGGTCATTTGGCCCCCAATTACTGGTTTACTCTAGTAACTTCACATGAAGAACTAAGCGACAATGATATGCATTCTGTGCTCTTTCTCATGATTGTTAAATCTGGGAATGTACATATTTCTTGACTAATTTTTGCTTCTCTTGCCTCAGATTGTGAGCAGTGTCAGAACTTCTTCATCACCAGCTACACTGTTCATGGGCCACCTATATTTGTAAGAGACAATGTGGTGGACAAGGGGCATTATGACCATTCAGTCCTCAGTCTGCCCCCTGGGCTGAGAATTCGTCAGTACAGTACCCTGAGGCTAGGCTTAGAGTATGGAATGAGGAATCTGATCTGCCATTGGGTTTGCACTTCAGCCCCTATGAGGGCTTGATCATAGAAGATGAAGATGCAGACAATAGGTACTCCTAGATGGTAAGAAATGCCCTCCCTTTCCCCCCTTTCTCTAACTCCATGTGTCCACCTGTGCCTCCAATGAAACATTGCTAGGACATGGACAAAATAATTGTATGTGTTTGTGGAATCTGCATAAACATGGACATGCTGATTTAGGATCAAAGTATAGCGCATATAAACAGAGTGTGTTAGAGGCAAAGTGCATCCATGCTTAAGGAGCCTCTGTTAGGACTATGACAAATCCCCTCAGATGTGTAGACGGCATCTTATGTGTTCACAACTACTGAGTCCATGCAGGCTCAAAGAGCATCACTGGAATCAAGTAATATGATTTTGCCAATTATTACCCAAAAGCCTTTAGCTTGTCTTTCTGAAACTCAGATCACAAAAAGGAGTAACTTCTATGTGTAGATGCAAAAAATAAATCCCAGGCCAACTGGAGTGAGTCCAGCAGTCATTTTCATGGTTCCTAAGAGGATATTATCCTCAGAAGACTTGCACCCTGATTATCACACATATGGATTCCCATATCTCCATTTTTCTTTTGCTGTACTTGGTGCTTTCAAAATTATGAATATTTGATGGACAAGAAATAAAAATATAAATAGTATAGCTGGGTTCCATAGCTCAACCTTTAATTTGTACTTTTGAGATAGAGATGAGATCTCAGTCTGATGCCATTCCTAGCATAAAAGATTATAAGACCCCGATTACTACCAATGGCTGAACACGTTGGTGCACATTTGTTATCCCAGCTACTGTGGAAGTACAATGGCTGGATAAAGTGAAGTATCTCCAGCAACCCAGGCAAGCACAAGCAGGATGGCAACCCAGGACAGCAGGGTAAATAATACCTCAAAAACAAACTGTGCACTGGTGGCTCAAACCTGTAAGTAGCTACTCAGAAAGCTCGGATATGAGTATCATGGTTCAAATCCAGCCCATGGAAGAAAGGCTGTGAAACTCTTATCTCCAATTAACCAGCAGAAAATCAAAAGCGGCGCTGTGGCTCAAGTGGTAGAGCGCTTGCCTTGAGTTGAAGAGCTGAAGGACAACATTCAGGCACAGAGTTTATGCCCCTTGACAGACAAAAAATACCTCAAAAATAAACAACACAAAAAGGGCTAGTGGTTCAAGTGGTAGAGTGCTTGTATTGCAAGAGGTAAGTTTAGTTACTGAGTTCAATCATTAGCTCTGGTATGTATGTATGTATGTATGTATGTATGTATGTATGTATGTATGTATGTATGTATGCATATAAATATGTGTACTGTATCAAAATAAAAATTTCCATGAGAGACAAAATTAAGACATCAGAAGAAAAACCAAAGGGCCTAACTTCATTCATAGATCCTGCATCTGTAAAGCACATACTGTATACGAGTCAAAGAATTATCCTCAGTAGTTGAATAAATCATATTCCCTGAGTAATTGTGAAACACATGTGGAGATAGAAAGGACAATTTCATTGTAGGAGTATTTAACTATAATTTTTCTTCGTCGTTTTTGCAAAGTACATAGTGCCCTAACAACCTACAAGAAAGAACTTTAGTCTATTAGGGTATACTCAAACACGTAGAAGCAGAGTTGGAGCAGTGGTGAGGTTCAGAAAGCAGTGGTTCTATGGTATGTCCTGCAGCCCTGTGCCATGGGGAACCATTGTCGTATCAGGAAACAACATCATGAATAAACAAATTTCCCTCTATTGTCTTTATAAGACAAATGATTCTCTGAATTTCTATGGGAACATAGTGGAGACAGGTGCATGAGTGAGTCCAATCTAAGGAAAATTACTTGGGCCAAATGTCAAATGATGTGTGCTAATCTAGAAACAGAATGCATGTCCCCACCAAAATCTATGACATAAACTTTAACTCAATTTAGAGAATCTGGAAATCTATCTATTTGTGACAAATAAGGATTAAGAGAAGTCTGGAACTGAGCTTTGAAAACAGTGCACTTAGAGTTCTAGAGTGGATGAGTATTGGGAGTAGATCCAAAGGGAGCAGAAACTTACCCTCTTATGTTTCCTTCCTGTGCCTGCTTCAACTTTAGGTATATGAACTGTGGCAGGTGTGCTGAGAATCAGAATCCGAGGGCCTTTCAGTATCAGAGGTAGATCTTCTACCAAACCTGTCATGTCATCAAGGCAGGATGTGAGCTGCTTGTCTCGTATGGGGATGAGTATTGACAGCAACTGGGCAGTAAGTGGAAGAAAGAGCTCACAGCAGAAACAGGTGGACCTTACTATGGTTCCTTAAAAAGGAAGAAAAGAAAAAAAATAATTCTCTTTAGGAATTTTCGAATATCAACTCTTCGGTGGAACAAAAGGCAATTTAACGTGAGAAAAATTTCAAGTTAAGTACCTCTGAATTTAAAGATGCAGTTTGTATACTTTATTAGGAAAATTTCCTTATTTTTAACTATTTGTCCTGATTTTACATTTTAAGAACTTCATATGTTTGAATGCAATACAAAATACCGTGCTAAAAGGCGTAGAGACCAAACAAAGAACCTACCAGCTCTCTTTCAAAGAACCAGTTACTTCTGGCCATTGCAGTTTTTTCTTAATTCCCTCCATATTCGCAAATATTATGCATATGTCATTGTTCATTCATTACATAGTCTACATATTCTGTGAATATATTACTAGGAAGAAAATCAGTTAGAATGAGAGTTCCTATAGAGACTTGTGTCTTTGACAAAAATGAATCCATCTTTTCTCAGGGCATTTTGCTCTAGCCATGGCCCTCAATTCTTGGTTCCATGGCTGCAACTAGGCCTTACTTTTCTTCCTCACTAGAAACAACTAAAAAGTTTTTAGTAAGGATGTTCTTTCAGTAGAAAGGCCTGAGATAGAGGAGGAAACATAGCCCTGTGAATATCTCCGAGATAGCCTGTCATCAGCGTGGAGAAGTTGACTCCTGTAGTTGGATGTGTCAGTGAGAGGACAAATAGGTTGGCAGTGATTTCAGAAACTCTAAGGAAAATATCTGTTATCTGCTACTGGAAAAAGAGTGTCAGTTCATGTTCTAAGAAAATGTAACAGTAAAAATAACTAAGAAACCAGACAGCCCTGATCTGTCCAGGAATCTCAGACTGCCCTGACCGATTATCTCCCAACTCTATCAGGAAGCAATTTAGGTCGGGAAATAATCCAGGAATAGTGCCCTCAGCATTCCTGTGATTGGCCCCACCTACCCCAACTTATAATATGCTTGCTATGTATGATTTAACCTATCCTGTAACTGCTAAGCGAGAAAGTCCCTGCCCTTACTGGAAATGATCATTCCCCAACCAATAAATTTAAGACTAGATTTACTACGAACCACCGACCTATCACAAAATCAGTGTTGTAATGATCCTTCCACCTGCTTCATACAAAATAAAAAAACCTTGCTGACCAAGAGATTGGGACTGACAATTATTGACCTGCTGTGTCAGGGAAGATTTGTGAGTCCAGCTCGAGCTGTAATAAACGACCCCCCTGCATTTACATTGGCAAGGGCTCTCTGCTGGCCTTTGGGGGCGGTCTATGGCCTGGTACTTCAGCAGGAAGCAGGAGGACAGCGAGAGTCCAGAAGAAAGGAGAGGCACAGGAGTGAATGCACCTTTCCGTGGAGACGCCTGGGCCATGCTTATGAAGTTACCAACATGCACGTGTTGGCCTCCACGCAAGTCCCTGGAAGTCCCACTGGTCTGGGGCACACTGCCTGCTCTAGATCTACAGTCTGAACTTCCCCGTTGGCCCTGGACCTGGCTGGGCTGGAGCTGCACCCACCAGCCATGCTTCCTCCACCCTGTTGCGCATAGCTTCCCAGCCACTGCTTGGTCTTCAGCATCTATGCCAGTCTGGCTCTCTGGGGCAGGCTGAGGCTGAGGTGACCATTCCGGGTGCCCGTTCAAGTCGAGTGAGGCCAAAGCTGTGGTGGAGCCAGTCCTCACACACTTCCAGGTATGTCCAGAAAGGATTGAACTCCACTGGCCCAGTGCTGCCGTCCTCTCATCCCCAGAGTTTACCTCCATGTCCCCACCTTTGTTGTTGAAATTGTTCAGCCACTGTGATCTTAATTTTCATTGTCCTCCTTTGCAGTACTTGAGATTCCTTCCTCTTCTCACCAGGCCACCAGGCCCCATGGGATCTGCCCCAACAACCCCACCTCACAGACATTCTCCAGAACCAGGCAGCCTTCGGGCATGCTGCTTCCTGAGCCTCCGGCTTCCTGCCTCTTTCCTTGCTTCACCAGCTTCTGCCAAGGCCTCCTCTCCCCTCCACACTGCCCCAAACCTCAACCCCAGTGTGGCCTCCCATGTGGCCAAACTCATCTCCCTACCAGGCCCAATCCAACCCCAGTGTGGCCACTGCACTGGAGAAGACAACTAAGGTCCAGCAGCAGCAAAGATGACACAGTGTACAGCTGGTTGAGAACTGGAGGCAGCATAGATCTCTCTGATCATCTTTCTCTTCACTTACTCAGGTATTAATTGAATTTAGTATTTAATTTTTGGTACACAAAATCTCATAAGTATCTTCTTATTAAGCCTTTGCAGAATAGCTGGTAGAAATGCAGTCCCGGATTGTGTGTTGTTTAATTTTTTTGAGATTCAGAGATGTTTAAAGTAGTTATAATCATCATGAATTCTCACTTTTACAGTAGAGCGCTATTCAGAAAATAATTACTTATGCATCTATTATCAATTATTTATATGACTTGAAACTTAAAGTTTCAAATATTACAGGAAGATCTTTGATTCATGTTGAGTGGATGTGAGTAGGTTGAGCTGTTGCATACATTCATTGTGTGTGTGTGTGTGTGTGTGTGTGTGTGTGTAGGGGGTGTATATGTATTATTGAAATCAGGGATAAGGATGAGCACTGGTCTGAACTTGTTTCCTTTTTCTGAGAGATATGGTATTTCTGTGTTTGTGGTAAGCTCTGACTGCTTGCCTTTGCCTGATGTGCACTTTGCAGTTTTTTTTTTTCAAATAAGCTTCTTATTTCTTATTGAGCAGATAGGGCTCTGATATTGCTTTGCCTTTAATCTGCCATCTAGGATCTTATTTTCCTCTTTAAAAATTAACATACAATATAAATTTTATCCCCTGTCTGATTTTCCCTTTAATTTGCATTTTGAAATAAGTAGTATAAGGAGTTTGAGCTCTGTATTCATGAAGTTTGAAATTTCTTTTTAATGTAATAACTGGACACATTTGTTAGCACAAAGATCTTAAATTTCTTTTGTAGTTTTAGTTTAAAATACCCTCCTCCATGTTTTTAGCATGGGAAGACAAACAATTCCTAGTAAAAATGATAACAATTTATCCTTTAACTATCAGATAATTCATAATTAATGTCTAGTGGCAAATGAATACATTTCTGAATAGATTTCCTTGATAGACCCGTGCACAAAAATACCCCTCATAGGTGCTGAGAAGGTAGATTAGTGGTACACAGATTACCTTGCATGCATGAGGCCCTGGGTTTGATTCCTCCTCACCACGTAAGCAGAAAAAGCCAGAAGTGGTGCTGTGGCTCGAGTGGTAGAGCACTAGCCTTGAGCTGAAGAGCTGAGGGCAGCGACCAGGCCCAGATTTCACCACCAGCGACAAAAATAAATAAATAAACAAATAAATAAATAAATGAATAAAGAAATAAAACAAACTCATACACAAGTAAATTAATTTCAAAGGTTGATTACTATTTTAGTTAGGGGCAGGGTGCCAAGATATAGCAGACCTCTGTCCCAAAGCTTCAAGAAGGATTTCACAGTTGACAAATACTGAAAACAAAAAGTAAAAAACATAGCTCTGCCAATAACATATAGAATCTCCATTCAAGCAGAAAGAAGTACTACGAATGAAATACTTTTTATAACATTTGTTAAGAGATTTTGGCTCTATATTAATTATCATATCAATTGACCTTCGAAAACTCTATAGGTGGGCCTGAGTCTCAAGGTCCTCTAACTAAAACTGGAGGAGAGAATCATCAACCTGGACTTTAAAAAATTGTTATTGTTAATGTAGTGGACATACGGGTCACCATTTTGTAATTTAGATAATGAGTTCATTTCATTTTCGAAAATCTAATCACTTCTTTGCTCTCTCTCTGTTTTTCCCTCCTTTCCCTGCCCACAAGTGGTATAGTTGATTGTCAACATAATATCTACAGAGTATCACTGCTGCATTTGTTTCCTTGTTCTCCTTGAATTTCTGTGGCTCCCTCACTGCCCAGAAATGGATAAACAAAAAAAAAGAAAAATCCATCGTTTTCAATTCCTTTAATTCATTTCAATATAAACATCAGTAGTTTTATGAGATTGTCAGGCTCTGTCTTCACATCCCGAACACTTATACTTCCCATACCTAGTCATAACTCCCACCAGATTCTAAGATACACAAAATAATTCTGTTCACTTTCCACACAAGAAGAAGCTGAGATTCAGAAAGATTAAGTAACTTACTGGAAATACTGGGCTGAGCATAGTGGCTCACTCTTATATCCTTACCTACTCCAGAGAATGAGATCTGAAGATCATAATTTGAAACCAACCAAGGTTGACATATACTTTACATGTTTATCTCGTTAACCAGCAGAAGTCAAGAATTGTGTGATTCAAGTGGTACAGCTAGAATGCCACCAGACTTGAATGGGAAACCTAAAGATAGTGCCAATAGGATGATTTTTAAGAACCAATGCTGCCCCATAAAAAATCTCAGACACCACACACACACCTTTAAAAAGATGTTAGTACGGAAACCCAAATAGATTTTTTTTTAATTTTTATGTTTAGTTATTACCTTTATTGATGTATGACTTGATAGTCTTTACTGATGAGCCACAATTTAGAACTTTGTTGTAATTATATCCATGTCTGTGCCAGAGAAACATTCTCCTAGTTGTCTTCCCCCGTTTCTAGCAACGATAAGTTGTCTCGTCTTGGCCCAGTTTCAAGGTTATTGTTCTAGTAGATCACAACCATCCTAATAACAAGGGTTATAGGTGGTAACTACTGTACTGGACAATACCTGCCTTGGGAAAATTGTTCAAATTTCTCCATTCAGTGGAGGTTATTAGGATACACCTATGATCACTTTGTGCTTAGAATTGGGAACTTTTTAGGTCCAGGAATTCAGGACAAGCACTGTGTGCTACTTCATACTTGTTAACTTTAATTTCAGCTTCCTATTATCTACTTTAAGCATTGTGTGAAGAGAAAAATTGCCCCTAGGAGAGAGAAACACAGTACTAACTGCTGTTTTCAAAATACAGGAGGAGGAAAAGAAGTTCTGAAAGAGGCATATAGCCTAGACAATGAGTTCTTAGAAACTTGGGCTGCCTGTTAATCTTAACTTCAACATAGAAAGTCAGAGCCTGCAGTGGCTTGTAAGCTCCATTTATATTCCTGAGCATGCGGCTCCCTTCCCCTCAGCCCTCTGATCCTTTACATCAGGGTTTCTTAGTGTGTCTTAATGTTTTCCTGTTAGTTCAGTGCACAGGTTAAAAATTAAGCATGCCCAACCATGGGTTTCCATTGCCCTAGTAGACGTTTTGCATTTTAGGACATTCCTTCCAGGGAAGTCTCTTCTTGGGCCCTCATGTGCATATGATCACAGAAGCGAATGTTTCACAAACCATGGAACGCAGTTGTTCAATGATGATTAACTCACACAGAGGCACAGACAGGTTGGGTTAGGAGACTTTGTGAGAGGCCTTGGATTGGCACATGGCAACATTGACAGTAATTCCTCAAAGAAATACCACTGATTAGAGGGCTATGGAGAGGTAAAAGGAGAATGAATTTAACCAAGTTCTTATCTCAGAGAGAGAAATAGATTAGACAGAATGATAGGAGAGTGATTTAAAAGAAAAGAAGAAAAATGGAAATAAAAATTTAAATTTAAACAGTGAAACACTTAAAAATTATGTAAGTTTAAAGAAATGGTATTGAGAGAAGGATAGAATGAGAGGAGGTGAGGGATAGGAGACATGAAAAACTAAAAAATAAAAGTGCTTAAAATTAGTTATTAAAAATTAGGGCTGGGAAAGTGGCTCAGTGGTAGAGTGCTTGCCTTGTATGAATGAGACTCTGGGTTCGATTCCTCAGCACCACATAAGCAGAAAAAGCTGGAAGTGGTGCTGTGGCTCAAAGTGGTAGAGGACTAGTCTTGAGCTGAAGAGCTGAGGGACAGTGCCCAGGCCCAGAGTTCAGGCCCCATGACTAGCCAAAAACAGACAAACAGGAAATTATATAGGTATAAAGATATAATATTGCTACTAAAGAATTTAAGCCTAAGAGCTTATGAAATGAGTAATAAATTTCTGGATTAAGTGTATATACCATAGGGTATAAGGTCTAATAATTGACGACGGGTATATATATATGGGGATGGGCATAATATCAATTAAGTCACTCAAAAAAGAAAGAAAGAGAAAAAAAAGAAAATAAAAAAGTACCAAAAGATCAGAAGATATAAAAAAGCACACACACAAATACACCTAAAATAAACATTATGAGTGGAAAAAAAAAGATTAATAGAAAACAATTAAAAAATAAAACTTAAAAAAAGCTACAAAAAGAGTTATTTTTTGGAGAGGTGATGAGAAGATCCTTTATCTCCACTGTGTCCATAACCACTCTCTTGGTGCAGTCTCAGGTCTGCTTGTGGTGTTTGGTTTTCTTGTGGCTTGATTGGATTCTTAAGTCAGTTTGTTTGAGCAGGCAGAATAATGCTCTGCTTTACCCAGGATTTTGTGATCCTCTTCTCAGGCTAGTTCAATGGGAGGGAGATCTGCTTTGAGTATCACAAAAGAGGGAGATGGCTGTTTCCTCTACTTTCAAGATGCTGTGATGAGGATAGGTTCTGGGTAGGGTTGAGGCTTTTCAGCAAACTAGCTTTTCCCTGAGGGGATAGTTCCAGAGACACTCACAGAACCCAGCCTGGATCCATTCTCAGGGTTTGTGTTTACTGAATTTTAGTTGATTTTCTAGGCTGCTGTAGGGAGGGGCAGCCTCTGGTTCTGTTTACACAGTGAAGAAAGTCTCTCCTGAGGTGGGAGGCGGATCTTCCTCTGTCTGGGCTGGGTGATTTTCCCCTGGGTGTAGCTGAGCCTGGCAGGTTAGGTAAGGTTCTTGTGACCTGCTAAATGACTCTTCTTTTCTTCCAAGGCCTGAGTTGGAGCTAGTTGCTCACAGGGGCCTTTGTCAGTATGGAAGATGGAGTTCTCCGGTGGTTGGGGAGGGATGGCTTTCCCTTCTCTGCTCCCAGATAAGGAGTGAGGATGTCAGCGTTCTACTCATGCCAGAGTGTTGGTTCCTGAGTTGTCTCTGGTGTGTGATCTGCAGGATGAAGATATCTGCTCTTTGTCAGTTCTTGCTGGTGATGAGTAGAATCTGCTCACCTGCTGTGTCTGGTGCTGTTTTCCTGAACTCTCTCTGCTATAGGTATGGCCAATACAGCCACTGTCACTGCCGCTGCATCCGTTCCAGCCTTGGCTACCGGCAATTGCTCAGTTTTGCCTCCTTGTGTGGATTTTCCCTCTCTGGCCAAACTCTCTGTACCTGATGGCACACTTGGAGTGATTCTGTAGTGTAGGACTGTTTACTAAACAGTATTTAGGAACACTAAAACTGCTTTCTTTGCTGGAGCTTGATTAGCCTCCAGGTTCTCCTTTGCCATCTACCTCGGAACTTCTGTAATGAGATTCTTATCTCCAATTAGCAATCAGAAAACTAGAAGTGGACTCTGGTGGAGTGCTTCACTTCAGCTAAAGAGCTCAGGGACAGCACCCAGAGTTCATGTCCCATGACTGATAAAAAATAGAAAGAAAGAAAACAAGTGAGTGCCCAGAGCCAGTGGCTCATACCTGTAAGTCTAGCTAGTCAGAGGCTAAGATCTAAGGATCAAGGTTCAACACCAGCTTAGTCAGGAAAATCTATGAGATACTTATTTTCATTTAACCACTGAAACCCATAAGTGACCATGTAACTCAAAGTGGTAGAGCACTAGCTTTGAGCACAAAAGCTCAGGGGCAGGATCCAGGACCTGAGTTCAAGCCCCACAACTGACAGAAAAAAAAGAAAAAGGAATGAGAAGCCTCCTTAATGAAATAACTAGACAAGTACAATATACAAAATAATTCCCCCCTTCCTTCTTTTCTTCCTTCCATATGTTCACATCCTTCCCTCGTTTTTATCCTAGAACTTAAACTCAGGGCCTCATGCACTTTAGGTAGGTGCTCTACCACTTGAGCCATACACCTGCTTTTTTTGCATTAGTCATTTTTGTTTTTGTTGGTCATGTGTCTTAAACTCTGTGCCTGGGCGCTGTCCCTGAGCTCTTCAGCTCAAGGCGAATGTTTACTGCTTGAGTCACAGCACCACTACTGGTTTTTTATGGTTTATTGGAGATGAGTCTCACAGACTTTACTGCCTGGGATGGCTTTGAACTTTAATCTACAGATCTCAGACTCCTGAGTAGCTAAGACTACAGGCATGAGTCACCTGCACCCAGTTCTGCTTGAGACATTTTTGTGGTATGGTTTTATGTTTATTACCAGGCCATTATGGACCACAATCCTTCTTTTTACCCTTTCTGAGTAGATGAAATAAAAAGCACAATGCATTGGTTCAGATATTGATTGAAATCCAATATTGTGAATGTTTTGCCTGGGCTAGCATCAAATCATAGTCCTCTCTGCATTAGTCAAGACACAGCAGATAGCATTACGAGTGTGAGCGCCCATGATTGGCTCAAATTTCTGACTACTAAAACATATGAATAAAGTTTTAATAATTTCAAATGATGAATTTGGGGACAATGGGTGCTCTTACTTGCCTAGTTTCAAATTTCAGCAAAAGTCCCAAATATTAACTTTTGATTTCCTCGAGTAAATTAAATAAGCAAATACATTTAATTTATTTTATTTTTTATATTTTTGGGTCCGGTCGTGGGGCCTGAACTCTGGGCCTGGGTGCTGTCCTTCAGCTCTTCAGCTCAAGGCTAGCGCTCTCTAACACTTGAGCCACAGCAAAACTTCTGGATTTTTTCTTTTTGCTTATGTGGTGCTGAGGAATTGAACCAAGGGCCTCAGGCATGCAAGGCAAGCACTCTACCACTGAGCTACCTTCCCAGCCCAAACTTTTAAAAGCAATTAACTAAAGAAAAAAGTTAAACACTAAACATCCTTACCATTGCAACTTTGGATTTAATACGTTGTCAAACATTGCTTATATCATAGTTGTATTTTTCTGGGCAGTATATTCCATACACGAATCATGCCACCACCAAAGTTAAGGGCTAAACAGCCTATAGGCTATAGGCAAATATACAAGTGAAGGCATGTGAGGATTATAGCCATGAGCCACCAATGTCTAAATCAATTATTCCTTTAACAAAAATCAAAATGGCTACAGTATGGTTTAACAGAAAGCTTGAATCCTTATCAGCTTTGCTCCTGACCTGCTATTCTAATAGGACCCCAAAAAATTCACACTCAATTCTCAAGTGAAGTAGAGGGTATCCATTGCATGCTCTGCAGCATCATAAATCACTTGCTGGTGAGGAAAAATACCTCTTTTCCATAGGAAATGCTCAATAAATTCTGATTATTGAATAATCATAAACCTAGGAGATGGAAAATACCCCTATCCAATCACATTTTTTTGTTGTTCATTGTCGTATTTGAACTCAGGGTCTGGGTGCAGTCCGTGATCCATTTTTTAGCACTCTACCACTTGAGCCACAACCCCATTTCTGTGTTGATTTTTTTTGTTGTTGTTCAGGGGGCCTGATATCTGGGTCTGGGTGCTGTCTCTCAGCACTTCAGCTTATGGCTAGCACTCTACCAATTGAGCCTTTGCACCACTTCCAGCTTTTTCCGCTTATGTGGTGCTGAGGAATTGAACTCAGGGCCTCATGCTTGCAAAGCAAGCACTCTACCACTGAGCCAAATTCTTAGCCCCCACTTCGGGTTTCTGAGTGATTCACTGGACCTAAGTATCTCATAGGGACTTTTCTGCCCGGGTTGGGTTTAAAACATATTCTTTCCATCTCAAGTTCCTGAGTAAGATTATAGGCATGAGCCATCTGTCCATGGCTCCATCCACCTTTTTATACAAGTGAATAAAGCTCAGTGATAAAGTGTCTTCCTCTTTAACCAAAAGCAGGTAAATAACCAAAATTGAATTTGAAATTCAGTTGAGTCTGAGGCTATATTTTTAACAACTAGGTTGTAAGTTATTTGATCATTGCACAATTTTGTTAGTGGATACAGCAGAAATGTCATAAATTTTCTATTTCTTTTTTTTTTTGAACATTCTTTTTTTTGGGGGGGGGGTCCGGTCGTGGGGCCTGAACTCTGGGCCTGAGCGCTGTCCCTCAGCTCTTCCGCTCAAGGCTAGTGCTCTATCACTTGAACCACAGCTCCACTTCCGGCTTTTTTCTTTTTGCTTATGTGGTGCTGAGGAATCAAACCCAGGGCTTGAGCATGCAAGGCAAGCGCTCTACCACTGAGCCACATTCCCAGCCCCATGAATTTTCTATTTCAAATGGCCCATGACACATAGTTGGGTGTGGTATGGTAAGCCTGTAATTCCATCACTTGGCAGGCTTAAGCAGAAGCCTGGTAAGTTCAAGACCATTTTGGCAATGGAGTAAGATGCCATCTCAGAAGGGCAGAAAGTAAATGGCTCCTGAATATATAAGCCTTGGAAGTTACTTTCCCATCTTCTGTGTCTACAATGAGAAGCTTAAGACTCTCCACGGCCAAACAGAAAGCATGACCCAAAAGACTAACCCAAAACACCTGGATACAAGCTGGGTCGAATCATTCTTGGGCCAATACAGTGTCACCCAAATGCACTATTGAATAGTTGGGTCCATGTGCCCTCTTCTTCTCTCCAGAAGGGCCATTTCAAAATCATCATTCCTAGAAATGAAAAGACAGCAGTGATAGTAGGATTTCCATTCCAGCATATTTACAAGTCAGTGAGCACTTAGACATTGGCAACTATAATATTAAGAGACTAGCAAGTGGCGCGCAGTACCTGAACAAACTCATAGTTCATAACATATGTTTTGTGAATTAGAACCAATTAAGTTTGCTACCATAGCTGCAGCAGGTGCAGTACCAGTTGGGGGATGGCAGCAGCATCCTTAGCTCCAGTCCCTTGACCTCTGGAGTGCATCATGAAACCCAGCCACTCTTCACAAAGGCCGAAAGAGAAGGGGCCACCATAGAATGCTAGGCTCTTCTGGTGTGGCGGCATAAGACCATCACCTCACTTCTGTTTCCTGGCTGGATAAGTTGGGGCTGTGTGCCTGTATCACTTCACTCCTGATTCTGGTCTGGGTCGGTAGTTGCCGTGTGCCTGTACAATCTCACTCTGGCTTCTGGTCTGGCTGCGTGGGGGCCCATGCCCATGTAACCTCACTCCTACTTCCAGTCTAGGTGAGTGTGGGGTTGTGTGCTTGTGTCACCTCACTCCTGCTTCTGGTGTGCATGTGTAGGGGAGTAGGGGTCATGGTGCCTGTGTCACCTCACTGCTGATACTGGTAGGGGTAGGTAGGAGCAATGTGCCTGCACCACCTCACTACTGCTTCCTGGCTGGATAAGTCTGGGCTAATGCCCTTTTGACCTCACTCCCGCTTCATTTCTGGATGAGTGGGGGCCATGTACCCATGTTTCCTCACTCCTGCTTCAGGTCTGGGTGAATGGGGGTTGCGTGCCTGTGTCACCATACTACTGCTTTTGGTCTGGGTGAACAGGGGAGTAGGGGCCATGTGTCTACACCACCTCACTTGTACTTCCAGTCTGGATCGGTCCGATTGGCTCTAAGGTAATTACTCTATCCAGATGCTGTTTACCATCATGGACTGCAACCCATGCCAGAGGTTAGCCTTTTCCAGTTCTCATAACAAAGCATGACATTAAGGGATTAAGATGGAACCTTGCTGGGTTTGAGAACTATGTTATAAAATTGTGCATGTGTGTGCACATGTGCACTGGTCTTGGGCCTTGAACTCAGGGTCTGAAGTGATTCTGAGATATTTGATTAAGGTAGAGCTCTACTGCTTCAGCCACAGCTCAACATATAGCATTTCTGTGGTTAATTGGGACTAAAATTCTCCCAGATTTTCCTGTCTGGACTGGCTTTGAACACTATCCTCGGATCTCAGACTTTTCAGTAGCTAGGATTTACAGGTGTGAACTATGGGCGCCTCTATATTTGCTTGATTGCCATCCAGAGAAAACTGTGCTTGGTAAGTATTCTGGAGTAAAAAGATTTGAACTCTTTCAATGAGCAGTGGTGAAAATACTCAGGTTCTAGCCTGGATCCGGCCTCTAATTCTACCGATTCAGGAATGTGAAATCTGAGAATTGCAGTTTGAAATTTATGTGTGGAGGACAGAGTCCTTGAGACTCTTTATCTCCAACGAACTACCACAAACCTGGAAAGTGGCACAGTAACTAAGTGGTAGAGCACCAACCTTGAACAAAAACGCTCAGGCACAGCACTTAGGCTGTGAGTTCAAGTCCAATGAGCACAAAAACGAAACAAATCAAGAAAAAAAACCTGGGTTCTTCAGTAAGAGTTTATCATTATAAATATCACTTTTCCATTATATTAAGATTTTTCATAGGTACATGAATTTTAGGGTATTAAGAAACTTACTAAAAATATAGGCAGCATTTTGTGTGTGTGTGTGTGTGTGTTTCTGTGTGTGTGTGTGTGTGTTTCTGTGTGTGTGTGTGTGTGTGTGTGTGTGTGTGTGTGTGTGTGTGTTTGCCAGTCCTGAGGCTTGAACCTGGGGCCTTAAATTCTTGATTGGATTTTTTCCATTAAGGTTGGTACTATGCCACTTGGTCCACAGCTCTACTCCCAGATCTGTTTAATTTTTATTTGGAGATAACAGTTTTAAACACTTTTCTACCTGTGGAGGCCGATTCTGGAATATGATTCTTTGAATCCTGCTATAAAATATGTGTGTGCAGATAGCTCTACTATAAGGCTGACTTACATTTCTTCAGGTGTATATGTAGGATTAAAAGGCATTCTGCTTAGGCAGACATGAAACCTCAACATAGATATGATTTGCATTGCCTTGATTATTAAAGATGTTGTATATTTTCATGTATTCCTTAGACACCTATATCTGTTTTGGGGAATGATGTAGTCAATTCACTTGCCTATTTATTGATAAGATTGTTCTTAGGTTGTTTCATTTATTTGAGTCTATACATCTAGATATTAGGATTTCTTCTGTTACTCAAAAGGCAGGAGTTTAGGCTTATTTTACTTAATCTTAGCAAAAGATGACTTGTGAGCTTCAAATTATTTAATTGATGATTGATTAAAAATGTTCTGAAGAATGTGACTCACACAGGAGAGTGCCTGCCAACAAGTACAAGTTCTGAACTCAAACTTCAGTGTCTACAAAAAAAGAGATATATTTAAGTATTTTAAAACAATAAAATTTAATCAGTTATATACTCTCAAAATATGTAATTCTAAATATTTCACTATTATTCATGGTAAAACTATTGGAAATTTTAGCATAAGCTAACAATTTTAGTTTCTATTTTTTCCTTGGTAATCATTCAAGCCAACAAAACTGATAAAATACAGCTTTGGCCAGGTGCTGGTGGCTCATGTCTGTATTTCTAGCTACTCAGGAGGCTGACATCTGAGGATTGCAGTTCAAAGTCAGCCTGAGCAGCAAACTCTGTGAGGCTCATCTCTAAATAACCACCAGAAAAATAGAGGTAGTGCTGTGGCTCAAGTGGTAGAGTGTTTTCCTTGATCTGAATAGCTGAGGGACTGCCCCAAGGCCCCAAGATAAAGCCCATGACCAACCAAAAACAAAACAAAACAAAACAAAAATCCAACTTTATATAAAGAGGAAGAATCTCCAAGTTTTTATTCAAGATTTTTAATGCTTGTGGCAAATGATTTATCTGGTAGAAAGTGGAAAGCTTATATCTGTCATTGTGATAAACTTGCTACTATGTGGTTGATTTTCTCCCATTTATAATTTCATTCATCTAACACTGTTGAAGATGAAAAATCCATCAAGGACATGACACACTATTTGGCAAAACTGGTAAGTTAAAATGACTATTTTTTTTTTCAAGTTTGGAAAAGAAACTGGGTTTTCCATCCCTCCCCAGGATTTGAACAATGAAAAAAATTTTCCCAAATGTGAGGAAGATAGCTCATATTCAAATAATTAGAAGATAATGAAAAGAATGTTTAAGACACATAATATATTTAATTTTCAACTTTCCTCTCAAGAAACTTCTGAGAAACTTAGCAAAAATTGGTTATAGATATTTATATCAAAGAGCTCACTGCAGTTGCCTCATACCTATAATTTGTTACTCAGAAGGATGAGATCTGGGATTGAGATTGGAGCCAGCATGGCAAAGCAATAATTGCATGGATGATGTCCCTTGCTGTTAGATCATATGTGCCTTCCTCCCATCCTCAATGTGAAGCTGTCTCCCCACATTACCAGCCTTCTGAAATATTGACATTATCATTGTATTTTCTGGTTTTCTCCTTCAGCATGAAAGGTTCATGGAGCAGGCCACTTGCACCTGTATTCACATCTGTTTCTCCAGTTGCCTACAACATTGCCTGGTCCTTATTTCTTAGTAGCCTTGTGTAGATGAAACTGCCCTGCTCATGTAATCTCAGAATTCAGTCAGGAAAGCTCATCAAGCTGTGATCTTTTGGTTAATAGTTAATTCTTCTAATTATTTTTTTGCTCTTTGTGTATCTAAAGTCAACGTAAGGGTGAAATAAGTGGCTGACACCTATCTGTTGTAATGGCAAAGTTGACTGTGACATCATAGAAGTTTATTGTGAAGCTGCATGAAGACTCTTCCAACAAAGCACTGCAAATCGTAGCCTCTCACATCCAGGAATAGATTTAACAGCTCTGCAATCAAACCATCATTCGCTCTCTGCTGGATTCGGACAGAGTTTCCCTTTCCTATTTAAAATAAAGAAAACTTCAAGACATGCTTTTTAATGTAATTGACTTATGGAAATGTCCCTCCAAACAAAAAAAAAATAAGAATGCCATTAGTGGAATGTAAATACAAGACAAGGAATAAAACAAGCATAAAATTTCCTAGGGAAAACATCAATAGTTGCATCTGCTACAAATGTTGGTCCTTAAAACTAGGACTTGATTCTGGCATCAGTAATCCTAATATAATATAAGGTAAAGAAAGTTTTATTTTTGTGCCAGTCCAGGGGTTTGAACTTGCACTCAGAGCTCTGAGTGCTCTTGCTCAAGTCCAAAAATTTACTACTTGAGTCACAGCTCCACTTCTTGTATATTTGGTATTGTAGTTGTATTAAGAATTTCCCAGACTTTTCTGCCTGTGCTTGCTTCAAACTGTGATCCTCGATGTCAGCCTCCTGAGGAGGATTACAGGCATGAGCCACCAGTACCAAGCTAAAAGTTACTTTTTTGAGATATAAAAATAAGGTATATAAAGCAACATAAACAAATGAAACATTAGAACAACAAAACTGAAACAAGTTATATAAAAGATATATAAAGATAAACAGGAAGGCCCCGAGTTCAAGCTTCAGGAACAGCACAAAAGAAATAAAGAAGTGTAGAAGAAGAGAAGAAATAGTCAGTGAAAGGGTTTTAAATTAATAAATCACAAAATTTTGGCAAAGTAGCAGGGTATAAAATTAAACCTCAAAAATCAATGGGTTTTCTGTATGCAAACAATGAGAAAAGCGTGGTTGAAATTAGGAAAGCAAATCCATTTGTAATAGACCCACAAAAAATAAAATACTTAATGCAAGAAGAAAAGGACCTCTATTATCAAAACTTTAAAAACTTGAAAAAGCACATAATAACAGAAGTTAGAAAATGGCAAAACCTCCCATGCACCTGGATTGGAAAGATTAACATCGTGAAAATGGCAATACTTTCCAAGGCTATCTACAAATTCAGTGCAATACCTATCAAAATTCCAACCTCTTTCTTCAAGGAAATAGAAGAGGCAATCCAAAAATTCATATGGAACAATAAAAGACCCTGAATAGCAAAAACACTCCTCAACGGAAAGAACACTGCTGGAGGAATATCAATACCAAATTTCAAACTCTACTCTTAAAGCCATGGTAATCAAAACAGCTTGGTACTGGCATAAGAACAGACCTAAGGACCAAAGGAATAGAATTGAAAACCCAGAAATGAACCTACAGACCTATAGCCAACTAATCTTCGATAAGGGAGCTAAAACAATAGAATGGAAGAAAGACAGCCTCTTCAATAAATGGTGCTGGCAAAATTGGTTAACTACTTGTAGAAAACTAAAGCTAGATCCTTATATATCACCCTGCACCAGAATCAACTCCAAATGGATAAAGGACCTCGAAGTCAAAGCAGACACTCTGAAAACATTACTGGATGGAATAAAAGAAACCCTAGGTCTCTTTGGCTCTGGCCGAAATTTTCTGAATAGAGACCGGAAAACACAACAAATCAAAGAAAGGTTGGACAAATGGGATTGTATAAAGTTGCAGAGCTTCTGCATGGCAAAGGAAATAGCTAGCAAGATCAAAAGAAATCCTGTGGATTGGGAGAAGATCTTCACTAGCCATAAAACGGACAAGTTTCTCATATCTAAAACATACCTGGAACTCAAAAAATTAAATCCCCCAACAACAAATCCTCAAAGAAACAACTGCCCGATAAATAAGTGGGCTTAAGTCTTAAAGAGAAACTTCTCTGAAGAAGAAAGAACAATGGCCAATACACACATGAAGAAATGCTCAACATTCCTATCAAAACAACATTGAGATACCACCTCACACCAGTTAGAATGGCAAAAATCAAGAACTCTAACAACAGTAGATGCTGGAGGGGATGTGGACAGAAAGGAACCTTACTTCACTGTTGGAGGGAATGTAAACTTGTTCAACCACTTTGGAAAGCAGTATGGAGGTTCCTCAAAAGACTTCACATAGAACTCCCCTATGACCCAGCAATCCCACTTTTGGGCATTTACCCAAATGTTTACAAACAAGACCACACTAAAGCTACCAGCACAACTATGTTTATTGCAGCATTATTTACCCTAGCTAAGATATGGAACCAACCTAGATGCCCCTCAGTAGATGAATGGATCAAGAAAATGTGGTATATATACACAATGGAATTCTATGCCTCCATCAGAAAGAATGACATCGTCCCATTTGTTAGGAAATGGAAAAACTTGGAAAAAAATTATATTAAGTGAAGTAAGCCAGGCTCAAAGAATCATAGGTCACATGGTTTCCCTTATTTCCAATATCTAGTATATGTTTGAGTCAAGCAGAAAAGTTCAGATAATGTGATGTTAGGAAAATGAATCCTTAGATATGTATTTTAATGTGTTTGTTCCTTCCTGCATGTGTTTCTAACGCATTTATAAGATTATTTCTTTGTATGTCCCTCCCCCACAGTATAACCCCTGCTTTCACTATATTTTATATCGGTATAACTTGTGGAGGAGATGGGGAAAAACGAGTTGTTTAAGGATACAGGTGGACTTGTTGCAACAATGAGAAGTACAAGTTGTCATGTTGAAAACGAGCTTTACAACATCAGTGCGGGGGGGGGGGATGATTGGGTGGGGTGTGGGGGGAGGCTGGGAAGGGATGTGAAGGGTAAACAAAGGAGGAGGCAGCAATGCTTGGTAAGAAATGTATGCATTATCCTGCCCATGTAATTGTAACCTCTCTGTACAGTATGTTCACAAATAAAATAAAATTAAATTAAAATAAAAAAGAAAGAAAAGAAGAAAAATGGCAATAAAAATTTGAATTTAAACAATGAAACACAAAAATTATGTAAGTTTAAAGAAATGATTTGAGAGAAGGATACAATGAGAGGAGGGAAGGGATAGGAGACATGAAAAACTAAAAAAATAAAAGTGCTTAAAATTAGTTATTAAAAGATTAGGGCTAGGAAAGTGGCTCAGTGGTAGAGTGCTTGCCTTGCATGCTGAGACCCTGGGTTCGATTCATCAGCACCACATAAGCAGAAGAACCTGTAAGTGGAGCTGTGGCTCAAAATGGTATAGCACTAGCCTTGAGCTAAAGAGCTGAAGGACAGTGCCCAGGCCCCATGACCAGCAAAAAGAAAAAAAAATACACATAAACAGGAAATTATATCGGTATAAAGATATAATATTGCTACTAAAGAATTTAAGCCTAAGAGCTTATGAATTGAGTAATAAATTTCTGGATTAAGTGTGTATACCATGGGGTATAAGGTCTAATAATTGATGACGGGTATATATATGGGGACGAGCAGAATAGCAATTAAGTCACTCAAAAAAGAAAGAAAGAGAAAAAAGAAAATAAAAAATACCAAAAGATTAGAAGAGATAAAAGAAAAGCACACACACACATATACACCTAAAATAAAAATTATGAGAGGAAAAAAAGATTAATAGAAAGCAATTAGAAAATAAAATTTAAAAAGATACAAACACAGTTCTATTTTTCGAGGGGGGATTGGAAGGTCATTTATCTCCACTGTGTCCATAACCAGTCTCTTGGTGGAGTCTCTGGTCTGCTTGTGGTGTTTGGTTTTCCTGTGGCTTGATTGGATTCTTCAGTCAGTTTGTTTGAGCAGGCTAGTTCAAAGGGAGGGAGATCTGCTTTGTATCACAAAAGAGGGAGATGGCTATTTCCTCTAGTTTGGAGATGCTGTGATGAGGCTAGGTTCTGGGTAGGGTTGAAGCCTTTCAACAAACTAGCTTTTCCCT
The DNA here is from genome assembly GCF_024711535.1 of Dipodomys merriami. Classification (NCBI taxonomy): domain Eukaryota; kingdom Metazoa; phylum Chordata; class Mammalia; order Rodentia; family Heteromyidae; genus Dipodomys; species Dipodomys merriami. Next base: position 749,137 of record NW_027204304.1, read on the forward strand.
GATGGGCTAGCTCCAGAGACACTCACAGGGCCCAGCCTGGATCCATTCTCAGGGTTTGTGTTTACTGAATTTTAGTTGATTTTCTAAGCTGCTGTAGGGAGGGGCAGCCTCTGGTTGTGTTTACACAGTAAAGAAAGTCTCTCCTGAGGTGGGAGACGGATCTTCCTCTATCTGGGCTGTGTGATTTCCCCTGGGTGTAGCTGAGCTTGGCAGGTTAGGTAAGGTTCTTGTGACCTGCTAAATGACTCTTTTCTTTTCTTCCAAGGCCTGAGTTGGAGCTAGTTGCTCAGCGGGGCCTTTGTCAGTATGGAAAATGGAGATCTCTGGTGGTTTGGGAGGGATGGCTTTCCCTCCTCTTCTCCCTGAGAATGAGTGAGGATGTCAGGGTTCTACTCATTCTAGAGTGTTGGTTCCTGAGTCGTCTCTGGTGTGCGATCTGCAGGATGAAGATATCTGCTCCTTGGCAGTTCTTGCTGGTAATGAGTAGAATCTGCTCACCCCCTGTGTCTGGTGCTGCTTTCCAGAACTCTCTCTGTTATAGCTATGGCCGCTATGGCCAGTGTCACTACTGCCACATCAGTTGCAGCCTTGGCTACTAGCAAGTGCTCAGTTCTGCCTCCTTGCCTGCATTTTCCCTCTCGGGCCAAACTCTCTGTACTGTGATGTCACCCTTGGGGTGATTCTGTAGCCTAGGACTTTTCACTAAACAGTGTTTAGGAACACTAAAACTGCTTTCTATGCTGGAGCTTGTTTAGCCTATAGCTTCTCCTCTGCCGTCAGCTTCTGAACCTCTCTAATGAGATTCTTATCTCCAGTTAGCAATCAGAAAACCATAAGTGGACTCTGGTGGAGTGCTTCAGTTCAGCTGAAGAGCTCAGGGACAGCACCCAGAGTTCAAGTCCCATGACTGATAAAAAATAGAAAGAAAGAAAACAAGTGAGTGCTCAGAGCCAGTGGTTCATACCTGTAAATCTAGCTAGTCAGTAGGCTGAGTTCTAAGGATCAAGGTTCAACACCAGCTTGGTCAGCAAAATCTATGAGATTCTTATTTTCATTTAACCACTGAAACCCATAAGTGACCATGTAACTCAAAGTGGTAGAGCACTAGCTTTGAGCACAAAAGCTCAGGGGCAGGATCCAGGACCTGAGTTCAAGCTCCACAACAGACAGAAAAAAAAAGAAAAAGGAATGAGAAGCCACCTTAATGAAATAACTAGGCAAGTACAATATACAGAATAATTCCTCCCTTCCTTCTTTTCTTCCTTCCATATATCCACCTTCCCTCGTTTTTATCCTAGAACATAAACTCAGGGCCTCATGCACTTTAGGTAGGTGCTCTACCAGTTGAGCCATACATCTGCTTTTTTTGCATTAGTCATTTTTGTTTTTGTTGGTCATGTGTTTTAAACTCTGTGCCTGGGCGCTATCCCTGAGCTCTTCAGCTCAAGGCGAATGCTTTACTGCTTGAGCCACAGCACCACTACTGGTTTTCTAATGGTTTATTGGAGATGAGTCTCATGGATTTTCCTGCCTGGGATGGCTTTGAACTGTGATCTACAGATCTCAGCCTCCTGAGTAGCTAAGACTACAGGCATGAATCACCTGCATCCAGCTCTGCTTGAGACATTTTTTGTGTTAAGGTTTTATGTTTATGACCAGGCCATCATGGACCACAATCCTTCTTTTTACCCTTTCTGTGTAGATGAAATAAAAAGCACAATGCATTGGTTTCAGATATTGATTGAGATCCAATATTGTGAATGTTTTGCCTGGGCTAGCATCAAATCATAGTCCTCTCTGCATTAGTCAAGTCCCATCAGGTAGCATTACAAGTGTGAGTTCCCATGCTTGGCTCAAATTTCTGACGACTAAAACATATGAATAAAGTTTTAATAATTTTAAATGATGAATTTAGGGACAATGGGTGCTCTTACTTGCCTAGTTTCAAATTTCAGCAAAAGTCCCAAATATTAACTTTTGATTTCCTCGAGTAAAATAAATAAGGAGATAATCTTTTCAAAGCAATTAAATGAAGTAAAAAGTTAAACAGAAAACATCCTTACCACTGCAACTTTGGATTCAACACGTTGTCAAGCATTGCTTATATCATAGTTGTTTTTTCTGGGCAGTATATTCCATACAGGTATCATGCCATTACCAAGTCAAGAGCTAAACAGCCTATAGGCTGTAGACAAAAATACCAAGGGAAGGCATGGTCTAGCAGCATTGTATGTGGGAATGTCCCAACATAGGAATTGAAGGGTTAGGGCAGCTTAAATAGAGCTTTTTCCTTAGGAATAATACTCTATTAAGCCATGCCTCTTTTTCTGGGTTTATCACTGATTAATTGGAGACAAGTCTCATGGACTTTCCTGCTTGGGCTGGTCTGAAATCATGCTCCTCAGATCTCAGCCTCCTAAGCTGTGAGAATTAAAGGCATGATCCACCAATGTCTAAATAAATTATTCCTTTAAAAAAATCATAATGGCTACAGTATGGTTTAACAGAGAGCTTGAATCCTTATCAGTTTTGCTCCTGAGCTGCTATTCTAATAGGACCCACAAAATTTACATTCAATTCTCCACTGAAGTAGAGGGTATCCATTGCATGCTCTGCAGCATCAAAAATCACTTGCTGGTGAGGAAAAATACCTCTTTTCCATAGGAAATGCTCAATAAATTCTGATTATTGAATAATCATAAACCTAGGAGATGGAAAATACCACTATCCAATCACATTTTTTTTGTACTTTGTGGTACTTGAACTCAGGGTCTGGGTGCAGTCCCTGATCCAATTTCTAGCACTCTACCACTTGAGCTAAAACCCCACTTCTGTGTTGGTTTTTTTTTTTTTTGTTGTTGTTGTTCATGGGGCCTGATATCTGGGTCTGGGCGCTGTTTCTCAGCTCTTCAGCTTATGGCTAGCACTCTACAACTTGAAACTTAGCACCACTTCCAGCTTTTTCTGCTCATGTGGTGCTGATGAATCGAACCAATATGCTCATGCTTGCAAAGCAAGCACTTTACAACTGAGCCAATTTCTTAGCCCCCCACTTCGGGTTTCTGAGTGATTCACTGGACCTAAGTATCTCATAGGGACTTTTCTGCCCGAGTTGGGTTTGAAACATAATCTTTCCATCTCAACCACCTGAGTAAGATTATAGGCATGAGCCATCTGTCCATGGATCCATCCACATTTTTATACAAGTGAATAAAGCACAGTGATATAGTCTCTTCCTCTTTAACCAAAAGCAGGTAAATAACCAAAATTGAATTTGAAATTCAGTTGAATCTGAGTCTATATTCTTAACAACTGGGTTGTAAGTTATTTGATCTTTGCACAAGTGTGTTAGTAGATACAGCACATATGTCATGAATTTTCTATTTCAAATGGCCCATGACACATAGTTGGGTGTGGTATGGTAAGCCTGTAATTCCATCACTTGGCAGGCTTAAGCAGAAGCCTGGTAAGTTAAAGGCCATTTTGGATAGGTAGTAAGATGCCATCTCAGAAGGGCAGAAAGTAAATGGCTCCTGTATGTATAAGCCTTTGGCAGTTACTTTCCCATCTTCTGTGTCTACAATGAGAAGCCTAAGACTCTCCAAGGCCAAATAGAAAGCATGATCCAAAAGACTAACCCAAAACACCGGGATACCAGCTGTGTCGACCCATTCTTGGGCCAATATAGTGTCACCCAAATGCGCTATTGAATAGTTGGGTCCATGTCCCCTCTTCTCTTCACAAAGGCCATTTCAAATCATCATTTCTAGAAATGAAAAGACAGCAGTGATAGTAGGATTTCCATTCCAGCATATTTACAAGTCAGTGAGCACTTAGACATTGGCAACTATAATATTAATTGACTAGCAAGTGGCAGGCAGTACCTGAAGAAACTCATAGATCATAGTATATGTTCTGTGAATTAGAACTAATTAAGTTTGCTACCATAGCTGCAGCAGGTGCAGTTCCAGTTGGGGGAGGGTGGCAGCATCCTTAGCTCTAGACCCTTGACATCTGGAGTGCATCATGAAACCCAGCCACCCTTCACAAAGGCCGAAAGAGAAGGGGCCACCATAGAATGCTAGGCTCTTATGGTGTGGTGGCATAAGACCATCACCTAACTTCTGTTTCCTGGTTGGATAAGTTGGGGCTGCGTGCCTGTGTCACTTCACTCCTGATTCTGGTCTGGGTCGGTAGGTGCCGTGTGCCTGTACAATCTCACTCTCGCTTCTGGTCTGGCTGCGTGTGGGCCAAGTGCCCGTATCACCTCACTCCTACTTAGAGTCTAGGTGGGTGGGGGGTCATGTGCCTGTGTCACCTCACTCCTGCTTCTGGTGTGTGTGAGTAGGGGAGTAGGGGCTATGGTGCCTGTGTCACCTCACTGCTGATTCTGGTAGGGGTGGGTAGGAGCCATGTGCCTGCACCACCTCACTACGGCTTCCTGGCTGGATAAGTGGAAGCTAATCCCCTTTTCACCTCACTCACGCTTCATTTCTGGGTGAGTGGGGGCCATGTACCTATGGTTCCTCACTCCTGCCTCAGGTCTGGGTGAATGGGGGTTGCGTGTCTGTGTCACCATACTCCTGCTTTTGGTCTAGGTGAATAGGGGAGTAGGGCCCTGTTCCTGCACCACCTCACTCATACTTCCAGTCTGGGTCGTTCCGACTGGCTCTGAGGTAATTACTCTCTCCAGATGATGTTTACCAGCATGGACTGCAGCCCATGCCAGAGGTTAGACTTTTCCAATTCTCATAGTAAATCATGACATTAAGGGATTAATATGGCACCTTGCTGGGTTTGAGAACTATGTTACAAAATTGTGCACGCGTGTGCGCAGGTGCACTGGTCTAGGGCTTTGAACTCAGGGTCTGAGGTGTCTCTGAGATAATTGATTAAGGTAGAGCTCTACTGCTACAGCCATAGCTTAACATATGGCACTTTTCTGTTTAATTGGGACTAAATTTCTCCCAGATTTTCCTGTCTGGACTGCCGTTGAACACTGTTCTCAGATCTCAGACTTTTCAGTAGCTAGGATTTACAGGTGTGAACAATGGGCGCCTCTGTATTTGCTTAATTGCCATTCAGAGAGAATTGTGCTTGGTAAGTATTCTGGAGTAAAAAGATTTGAACTCTTTCAATGAGCAGTGGTGAAAATACTCAGGTTCTAGCCTGGCATTGGTGGATCAGGCCTCTAATTCTACCGATTCAAGAATGTGAAATCTGAGAATTGCAGTTTGAAATCAGTGTGTGGAGGACAACGTCTTTGAGACTCTTTATCTCCAACGAACTACCACAAACCAGGAAAGTGGCACAGTAACTAAGTGGTAGAGCACCAACCTTGAACAAAAACGCTCAGGCACAGCACTTAGGCTGTGAGTTCAAGTCCAATGAGCACAAAAACGAAACAAATCAAGAAAAAAAACCTGGGTTCTTCAGTAAGAGTTTATCATTATAAATATCACTTTCCCATTATATTCAGCTTTGTCATAGGTACATGAATTTTAGGGTATTAAGAAACTTACTAAAAATATAGGCAGCATTGTGTGTGTGTGTGTGTGTGTGTGTGTGAGTGTGTGTGTGTGTGTGTGTGTGTGTGTGTGTGTGTGTGTGTGTGTGTGTGTGTGTATGTTTGCCAGTCCTGAGGCTTGAACCTGGGGCCTTATTCTCTTGATTGGATTTTTTCCATTAAAGCTGGTACTCTGTCACTTGGTCTACAGCTCTACTCCCAGATCTTTTTAATTCTTATTTGGCGATAACAGTTTTACACACTTTTCTGCCTGTGGAGGCCGATTCTGGAATGTGATCATTTGTATTCTACTATAAAATATGTGTGTGCAGATAGCTCTACTATAAGGCTGACTTACACTTCTTCAAGTGTATATGTAGGATTTCTTGTGTGGAACTTCCACACTAGTTTCTGTTGCTGCACTGATTCATTTAATTGCCAACATTGTGTAGGGTATCTTTCCCTACTTCCTTATGAGTATTTTTGTTTTCTTTTTTAATAAGGATTCTGCTTAGGCAGACATGAAACTTCAATATAGATTTGATTTGCATTTCCTTGATTATTAAAGATGTTGAATATTTTCATGTATTCCTTAGAAACCTACATCTGTTTTGGGAATGATCTAGTCATTCTAATCTAATCATCTAGCCTATTTATTAATTGATTGTTCTTAGGGTATTTCATTTTTTGAGTCTATACATCTAGATATTAGGATTTCTTATGTTACTCAAAAGGCAGGAGTTTAGGCTTATTTTACTAAATCTTAGCAAAAGATGACTTGTGAGCTTCAAATTATTTAATAGATAATTGATTAAAATGATCAGAAGGATGTGGCTCATACAGGAGAGTGTCTGCCAACAAGTATAAGTTCTGAACTCAGACTTCAGTGTCTACAAAAAAAGAGAAGTATTTTATTATTTTACAACAAAAGATTTAATCAGTTATATACTCTCAAAATATGTAATTCTAAATATTTCACTATTCTTCATGGTAAAACTATTGCAAATTTTAACATAAACTAACAATTTTAGTTTCTGTTTTTTCCTTGATATTCATTCAAGCCAGCAAAACTGATAAATTACAACTTTGGCCAGGTTCTGGTGGCTCATGTCTGTATTTCTAGCTATTCAGGAGGCTCAGATCTGTGGATTGCAGTTCAAAGTCAGCCTGAGCAGCAAACTCTGTGAGGCTCATCTCTAAATAACCACCAGAAAAATAGAAGTCGTGTTGTGGCTCAAGTGGTAGAGTGCTTTCCTTGATCTAATAGCTGAGGGACTGTCCCAGGCCCTGAGATCAAGCCCCACGTCGAACCAAAAACAAAACAAAACAAAACAAAAATCCAACTTTATATAAAGAGAAAGAATCTCCAAGTTTTTATTCAAGATTTTTAATGCTTGTGGCAAATGATTTATTCAGTAGAAAGTGGAGAGCTTATATCTGTCATTGTGATAAACTTGCAACTATGTGGTTGATTTTCTCCCATTTATAATTTCACTCATCTAACATTGTTGAAGATGAAAAATCCATCAAGGACATGACATATATTTGGAAAAACTGGTAAGTTGAATTCACAATTTTTTTTCTAGTTTGGCAAAGAAGCTGTGGTTTTCCTTCCCTCACCAGGATTTGAACAATGAAAAAAAAGTGCCTTGATTTTTCACAAAAGTGAGGAAGATAGCTCATATTCAAATAATTAGAAGATAATGAAAAGAAAGTTTAAAACACATAATATATTTAATTTTGACCCTTCCTCTCAAGAAACTTCCAAGAAATTTAGCAAAAATTGGTTATAGATATTTATATAAAATAGCTCACTGCAGGTGCCTCATACCTATAATTTGCTACTCAGAAGGATGAGATCTGGGATTGAGACTGGAGCCAGCATGGAAAAGCAATAATTGCATGGATGATGTCCCTTGATGTTAGATCATATGTACCTTCCAACCAACCTCAATGTGAAGCTGTTTCCCCACATTACCAGCCTTCTGAAATATTGACATTATCATTGTAATTTCTGTTTTTCTCCTTCAGCATGAAAGGTTCATGGAGCAGGCTTCTTGCAGCTGTATTCACAACTGTTTCTCCAGTTGCCTACAACATTGCCTGGTCCTTAGTGCTTAGTAGCCTTGTGTAGATGAAACTGCCCTGTTCATGTAATCTCTGAATTCAGTCAGGAAAGCTCATCAAGCTGTGATGTTGTGGTTAATGGTACATTCTTCTAATTATTTTTTTCCTACTTTGTGTATCTAAAGTCCACATAAGGGTGAGATAAGTGGCTGACACCTATCTGTTGTAATGGCAAAGTTGACTGTGACATCATAGAAGATTATTGTGAAGCTGCATGAAAACTCATCCACCAAAGCACTGCAAATCGCAGCCTCCCACATCCAGGAATAGATTTAACAGCTCTGCAATCAAACCATCATTCACTCTCTGCTGGATTCAGAATCAGCGTTTCCCTTTCCTATTTAAAATAAAGAAAAATTCAAGACATGCTTTTTTATTTGTCATTGAATTTTGGAAATGTCCCTCCAAACAAAAAATAAGAATGTCATTAGTGGAATGCAAATATAAGGCAAGGAAAAAACAAGCATAAAATTTCCTATGGAAAAAATCAAAAGTAGCACCTGCTACAAAAGTTGGTCCTTAAAACTAGGACTTGATTCTGACATCATAATCCTAATATAATATAAGGTAAAGAAAGTTTTATTTTTGTGCCAGTCCAGGGTTGGAACTTGCACTCAGAGCTCTGAGTTCTCTTGCTCAAGGCCAACAATTGACTATTTGAGTCATAGCTCCACTTCTTGTATATTTGGTAGTGTAGTGGAAATAAGAATTTCCCAGACTTTTCTGCCTGTGCTTGCTTCAAACTGTGATCGTCGATGTCAGCCTCCTGAGGAGGATTACAGGCATGAACCACCAGTACCAAGCTAAAAGTTACTTTTGTGTTATATTAAAGTAAGTTATATAAAGCAACATAAACAAACGTAACATTAGAACAACAAAACTGAAACAAGTTATATAAAACATATAAAAAGACAAGCACGAAGGCCCCGAGTTCGAGCTTCAAGAACAGCACAAAAGAAATAAAAAAGTGTAGAAGAAGAGAAGAAATAGTGAGTGACAGAGTTTTAAATTAATCAATCATTGGTGGCCTTCACATGTTGTATTAATTACATAGGAGGATAAAGTCAGAAAATAACATTTAAAGGTAAGACCCAGCAGGAAATTCCATTGGCCATTTTTCTGTGTGTGCTAGTCATGTGGGTTGAATTTGTTCTACTTTACTCTAGGCTGGAGTTTTATCAATCTCATTAATGGAATCACTGCCAGCTAATTGGAGATAAAGAGTATCATGGAATTTACTATGCAGGCTGTCTTCAAACTTAGGTCATCAGAGTTCAGCTCCCTGAATCATTCTGTTATTTCCATTCAACTGTTATCTCCAATGAACCCCCCAAAAGAAGAAAAAAACCCAGCTGGAGCGTGACGTGTGGCACCAATGGCAGAAATGAGACAATGATTTCTGGGACATTACCGACACCTTTAGATCAATCTCCAGGAACAGTGTACACAAGAATAAAATAAATAAATGAAAAGAAAGGTGGAAGAAGAAAAAGGAGAGCCAATTTCAGAGCTTAAAATGAGCAAAACTGAAATCGGTTACACTTGTTCTTGTAGTTACTCAAGGGTCTCACATCTGAGGATCAGTGTTCAAGGCCAGCCAATGCAGGGGAGTCCGTGGACTCAACTCTAATTAGGCAAATACAGTTTAAAAACAAAGCCACAAATTGTGCTATTACTCACATATTAGAGGTCTAGCATTAAAAATATAGTGGGACTGAACTGGGGAACTGACTCAGTGGTCGAGTGCTTGCTTTGCATGCATCATGCCCTGGGTTCAATTCCTCAGCAACACATAAGCAGAAAAAGCCGGAAGTGGCACTGTAGCACAAATGGTAGGGCTCTAGCCTCAAGCTGAAGAGCTGAAGGACAGTGCCAGGACCAGAGTTCAGGCCCCATGATGGGCAAAAAAATAGTGATACAGGTGGAGCCATTGCAACAATGAGATATACAAGATGTTATGTTGAAAAACAAATTTACAACTTTGGTGCAGGGGGGTGGTTTTCGGGGTGATGGAGGTGTGGTGGGGAGATGGCTAGGGATGGGAAGGGGAAACAAAGGAGGAGGCAACAATGTTTGATAAGAAATGTACTCATTACCTTGCTCATGTAATTGTAAGCCCTCTATACGGCATTTTCACAATAAAAAGAAAAATAAATAAATAAAAAAGATAGACGAGAAAAAAATTACTGGGACAATACATAGGCTCTGATTTATAACCCCAAGCCCAGTATACATGTGGAAATAGAAAAGATAGAAATTAAAATATGTGTTGGAAAATCGAACTAAATTTTCAAAATGAGCATGAATTTTTGTTTCATGTGTGTAATCCTAGATACAAAGATAGATGAAATCTGAGGGTTATGGTGTCTCATCATCAAATCACCAGCAAAACAAACAAACAAGAAAACAGAAGTGAAGCTGTGATTGGAGTTGTAAAGCACCAGTCTTGAGTGAGAAAGCTATGAAACAGTACCCTGGCACAGAGATCCAGCCTCAGGATCATAAAAATAGTTATAAGAAGAGAACCTGGTGCTGGTGACTCATGCCTGTAATTCTAAAACCTCAGGAGGCAGAAATATGGGAATCCAGTATAAAGGCCAATCCAAGCAGGAAAGTCCAGAAGACAGTTGTTTGTGGGCCATCCTGGGGCTAGTACTGTACTACTCCCAGGTTTTTGGAAGTTAATTGGGGGTAAGGATCTTAGACTTTCTTGCTCAACATGGCTTTGAACCATGAAGGTCAGACCACAGCCTCCTGAAACAGTCCAGGAATTGCATGAGTTCCTGCTCCAGGAGCAGCACACCCAAAACAATGAAATTATTAAATGTAAAGAAGGGTAGAAGAAGAGAAGAACCAATAACCGAGGCTTCAGTGAGCCAATCAGCCAATCATTGATGGCTCATAACTCTAATTCTAGTTACAAAGGAAGCTAAAATCTGAGGATAATAAAGGCCAGACCATGTAGGAAAGTTCATAAGATGTGTGTGTGTGTGTGTGTGTGTGTGTGTGTGTGTGTGTGTGCGTCTGTGTGTGAGACCTGTTGCTTGAACTTGTACTGTTTTGCTTAAGGTTCTACTATTCTCAGCTTTTTAGTGGTTATAATTGGAGATATCATGGACTTTCCTGCCCATGCTGGTAGAAAATTTGATCCTCAGATTGAATCCTCATGAATTAGGTCTGGCTCTACATGATAATCATTTCTAATTAATCATCAAAACAGAAAAAAACCTGGAATTGAGCTGTGGTTCTCCTGGCGAAACTGGGAAAATGTTTCCGGGACAGCGCCCAGACCCTGAGTTCAAGTCACAGGACACACACAGAAGAAATAAAAGGAGAACAGAAGTACAAAAGGAAGAGTCAGTGACAGTAGTTGTGAATCAAACATTTGTTGTTCACACATGTTATACGAGGTAGTCAGGAGGATGAAATCTAAGGATCACAGGTTCATGACCAGCCCAGGCAGGAGAGTCCATGAGACTCATATATCTAATTTGCACCAAAAATAAGTTACAAGCTGTGCTTTGGTTCATGCGGTTGAGTGGTAGTCTTAAACAGAAAGCTTGGAACAGCACCTAAGCCCTAAATTGAAAATCTAGACACACATTAAAAAAAAACAAACAAACAAAAAAGCAGAAACTAAAAATGATGGGTAAAGAGAAACATAAAGTTTCAAAATGAGTATGGGTTTTGGTTCATGTTTATTCCTAGTTATTCACTTACAAAAAGGCACTTACCAAAAGAAAGAAAAAAGACCACAAATTATAAAATATGGGAGAAAGCAAAAATTATAATTTCAAAATGAGCCTTTGGTTTATGTGTGTATTCCTAGCTACTAAGAATGTTGAAATATGAGGATCATAGCTCAAAGCCAGCCTGGGTAGGGCAGTGACTGAAATTTTTATCTCTAAGTACCCAGCAAAAGCTTAATGAAGGTGTGATAGTAGTGGTAAAGTACTGAAATTCCGTGAAAAACCTGGGAAACAATTCCCAATTCAGCCCTAAGTCAACCAAAAACAAAACTGAAAGAAGAGAAGAAATTACCATTTGAAATTTAAGCCTGGGACTGGTGGTTCTTGCTTATTATTTTAGCTATTCAGGAGGCTGAAGTCTGAAGATACCAGTTAAAAGCCAGTCCAAACAGGAAAGTCTATGGGGCTTTTTATCTGTGTGTGTCAACCTTGTGCTTGAATTGATGTAGGAGCACTACCACTCCCAGCGTCTTGGTAGTTAGTTGATGAAAAGAGTCTCATGGATTTTCCTGCCAAGGGTGGCTTCAACTACATTCCTCAGATTTCAGCCTCCTATGTCTTTCTGGGCTTTACATGAGATTCTTATCTCCAATTAACCACCAAAAAGAAGAAAAATAAAACCTGGTGATTGAACTGTGGCTGCAATGGCAGAAATGAGAAAATCATTTCTGGGACAGCATCCAGACCTTGATATACACCAACACACACACAAAGTATAAAATAAATAAGTGTAGAGAAGGTAGGATAAGAAACAGACAATTTCAGAGATGAAAATGAGCTAAGCATAAGTGGCACACACCTCTGATGGTAGCCACTTGGGAGATTCAAATCTGAGGATCACATTTGAAAACCAGCCCTGGTAGGAGAATTCATGGACTCAAATCTAAGTAGCTACTTACAACAAAGCAAAAAGTAATAGCCACAAGTTATGCAGTGGTTCATGTCTTAGTGTTCTAATCTTGAATAAAAACTTCTGGGACTGCACTTGATTTTTCGACCCAGGACCAGCATACACAAGGAAATAAAAATACAAATAAAAAGGTCTAAGAATGGCGGGGAATGTGGCTTAGTAACAGAGTGCTTGCCTACCATGTTTGAATCCCTAGGTTTGTTTCCTCAGTACCTCATAAATAGAAAAGACTGAAAGTGGCACTGTGGCCCAAGTAGTAGAGTTCTCACCTTGAGTAACAGAAGTTCAGGGACAGTGCTCAAGCCCTGAGTTCAAGCCTCAGGATTATGAAAAAGAATAAAACTGTTGTGAGAAAATCCAGTTAATGTTTCAAAATGAGCAATACATGAAATTTTGGTCAATTTGTGTAATCCTAGTGTCACAAGGCTGAAATCTGAAGGTTGTTGTTCATAGCCAGCCTGTACAGGGAAGTGCATAAGTCTGCAACTAACCAGATAAAAACGCCAGAAATAAAACTGAGGTTGTAGTTGTAAAGCAACAGCCTTGAATGAAAAACCAATTGAAACAATGCCCTGACTCAGAGATCCAGCCTCAGCATCACAATAAGAAAATTAAATGCTTGGAAGTAGAGAACCCAGGACTGTTGGTTCATGTCTGTAATTCTAGAAATGCAGGAGGCTGAAATATAAGATCTTATGTAAAGGCAAACCCAATCAAGAAATTCCAGGAGACTGTTTTGTTTGTGGTGGCCACTCTGGGGATAGGTTTTTGTTGATTGATTGGAGATAAGAATTTCATTGATTTTCCTGCCCAGGCTCCTTTCAAACCATGATGGCCAAATTTCAGCCTCCTGAGTCAGGCCAATACTTGCATGAGTTCGAGCTCCAGGACCAACACAAACAAAAACAATGAAGTAAACGAAAAAAGTGTAGAGGAAGACAAGAAAGACCAAGTAACAGAAGTTTCATTGGGAACTCATATTTGTAATTCTAGCTCCTTAGGCTAAAATTTGAGGATACTGTTTAAAGCTCAGCTCAAGTATAGGTGTTCATAAGACATGTGTGTGTGTGTGTGTGTGTGTGTGTGTGTGTGTGTGTGTGTGTGAGTGTGTGTGTGTGTGTGTGTGCGTGCCAATCCTGGTGCTTGAACTTGCACTATTTTGCTCAATAATCTACAACTCTCAGATTTTAGTGGTTCATTGGAGAAAAGAGTGTCATGGACTCTCCTCAATTTTTAGCCTCCTGAATCTGGCTTAGCTATACATGATTCTTTTCTCTCCAATTAACCTCCCCACAAAAGCCAAATGTTATGGTTGGTCCCATATATGCCCTTAGACAACATCTGAGCTTCAATTTCCACTCCCAGAACAAGTAAAAAAGAAAAAAAAAAGATAAACAGGTGGAGGCAAGCACATATTAATGTTTTAAAATGACCCAAATGTTGATGGTTATATGTGTAATCCTTTTTACACAAGAGGCTGACAACTGACAATTGCAGAGTCAAGTTAGTCTAGGAAAGAACATGCTTGAGATTCTTATCCCCAGCTACACAGCACAAAGACTTGAGCTAGGGCTGAGGTGGTAAAGCACCAATCTTGAGTGTAAAAGCTAAGATATAGGCCCCAGACTCAGAGGTCAAGCCACAGGACCCATAAAATTTTCAAAGGAGAGAGGATGAAGACAGGCTGAAATCTGAGAATCATTGTTGAAAGCTACCCCATGCAAGAAAGTCCATGAGGCTTTCTCTGTGTGTGCATCTGTGTGTTATGTTTGGCTTGAATTTATGCTGTTTTGTTCAAGGATAGAGCTTTACCACTCCCAGTTTTTCAGTGATTAATTGGAGCTAAGAGTCTCATGGGATTTCCTGCCATGGTTGGCTTTGAACCGTGATCCTCAGATTTCAGCCAACTGATTCATGCTGGGCTTTGCATAAGAATCATCTCCTATTAACTACCAAGAGTTAAAAAAAACCTGGAGTTGAGGTGTGGCCCAAGATGCAAACTGGGCAGTCACATTCTAGTACAGCACCCAAGGCTTTAGTTCAAGCACAAAGACAAAACAAGTATTGACACAAGCTATACTTTGGCTTATGTGCAAAGCCACTAGTATTGAAGAAAAAACCCTCTGGCATTGTATCCAGGCCCTGATATATAGTCCCAGGACTAGAACATATACAAAAGTTAAAAATAACAAGGAGGGCTGGGAAGGTGGCTCAGTGGTAGAGCGCTTGCCTTGCATGCATGAGGCCCTGGGTTCGATTCCTCAGCACCACATAAGTAAAAAGAAAAAAGCCGGAAGTGGCACTGTGGCTCAAATGGTAGAGTGCTAGCCTTGAGCTGAAGAGCTGAGGGACAGCGCCCAGGCCCAGAGTTCAGGCCCACGACTGGACCCCCCCAAAAAAAAATAACAAGGAAAATTTTAACAAGATAAAGTGGAAAAAACATATTAATATTTTTAAATGACCAGTGGGTTTGTGGTTCATGTGTGTAATCGGAGCACCTCAGGAAGCTGAAACCTGAGGATCACGGTTTGAAGCCAGACTACCCAGAAAAGTACATTAGAAACTTATGTCATATAAACAAAAAAAAGCTAGAAGTGAAGCTGTGGTTGAATTTGTAAAACATCGTCCTTGAGTCAAAAAGCTAAGAAACAGAAGGGCACTGCTGGCTCTACACTCTAATCTCAGGAGGCTGAGATATAAAGACCATGGTTCAAATCCAGCCTGGTCAGGAAAGCTCATGAGACTCTTGTACTCCTATTAACCACCAGATAACCTGACTGTAGAGCATTTGCCTTAAGTTGAAGAACACAAAGACAGTGTGTTCAACCCCTACCCCCTTTCAAAATAACTAAGCAACAGCAATGTGGCCCAAAGATCAGGTCTACTGGACAAAATAAAAAAGTACTGAGTTTGAAGGCAAGAAAGAGCTGGTTAAAAATATTAAAATAAGGTGGGCACCAGTGGCTCATGCCTGTAATCCTAGCTACTCAGGAGGCTGAGATCTGAGGATCACAGTTCTAAGCCAGCCCAGGCAGGAAATTCTGTGAGACTCTTATCTCTAATAAAGCACCAGAAAACTGTAAGTGGTTCTATGGCTCATGTGGTAGACTGTTTGCCTTGAGCTGAAGAGCACAGAGACAGAACCTAACCCAGAATTTAAGACCCACGAATGACCAAAAAAAAAAAAAAAATTAAAATGTCTGCGGTTGATTGCTCATGCCTTTAAATCCTAACTATCCAGGAGGCTGAAATCTAAGGGTTGTAGTTCAAATCCAACCCAAGCAAGAAAGTCCATGAGACTTGTTAATGTAATTACAATACTAGGGCTTGAATTTGCCCTGTTTTACACGAGGCTAGATAGAGTTCTACTACCCACAGCTTTTTGGTGATTAATTGGAGATAAGAATTTCAGACTTTGCTGCTCAGACTGGCTTCAGACCAAGATCAGATTTCAGCCTCCTTAGTTGTGCTGGGCTTCGCATGAGACTTTACAAAAGAATGAAGCTGGAAGTTTATCTGTGGCTCGATTGGAAGAACTGAGAAAAATCTCTGAGACAGTGGCCAGTCCTTACATGCAGAAAAAAACATAAAAATTTTCATTTTTTAAAATTTTTATTTTTTATTGTGAACAAACTGTACAGAGTGGTTACAATTACATGGGCAAGATAATGAGTATATTTCTTATCAAGCATTGTAGTCTCCTCTTTTGCTTCCCCTTGCCATTCCTTCCAATCCTCCCCCACTCCCCCACCCAATCCTCCCCGCTACCCACCTTCCCCTGCACCAAAGTTGTAAAATTCCTTTTTCGACATAACGACTTGTACATCTCATTGTTTCAATAGTTCCACCTGTATCCCTATTTAAACGATTTGTTTTTCCCCTTCCCCTCCACAAATTATACCAATATCAAATACAGTGAAAGCAGGAGTTACACTGTGGGGGAGGGACATACAAAGCAACAACGAAATCATCTTATAAATGTGTTAGAAACAAACGCATGAAAAAAAAAAAAAACATTTGAATACATATCTTCGGGTTCATTTCCCTAACATTTTCAAAAGTAAATAATAGTAGTTGTATAATATAGAAAAAAATCAAAAACTATGTTTAATATGATACAAAGGAAAACTATGTTTCTTTTTAAAACTAGCAAATGAGAACATAGTATAAAGTTTCAAAATGACATGCTGAGAGTAAGGGAAAAGGGAAAAATTTAAAAATTCATGTAAATATTAAATACAAGCTGACATGACCAAAATATAATGTGATCAGAAACTTATCTCTCACTTATCTATCACTTGCAATTACTTACAAATAATTGTCCCTCCAGTTTCAGCAGCTACCATGGAAATTTAGACATGACCTCTCTATGCAGACTAGACTGTGTAAGAGTCTTCCTGTTTTAGCCTCTTGAGATAGATCTCCAGGCATTGCCCTCATTTTAATAATGAGGTTTCCTTAAAAATTCAAATTTAATATTAAAATAATGGATTATATGTAAAGCATGAATAAACATCAGAGATCCACCAGAGATCTTCTGAGGAATAAAATCAAAACATTAGAAAAGCACCTAACACTCAAGGTAGGTAACAGAAAGAAGATTTAGCATTTTTTGGATGTGCTGGGGATGAACGCAGGGCTTCATGCTTACTAGGCACGTATAAAATTTGGTGACATTAATTATATCCACACCATTACCTCTATATGAGAACTATCTTTTTGATACTGATGAAATCCACACAATCATTAAGTAATAATCACCCCAATGACCTGCCCCAGAAATTTTAATCTTCCATTTTCTCTTATAAAATGGTTTAGTCAAGGTTTCCCATAAATAGTAGATTAATTTTTGTGTCCATCCGTGACAGACATATATTAATTGCAGCATTTTTTAATTGTATTTTATTTTATTTGAGAACATACTGTACAGAGGGGCTACAATTACATGGGCAGGATAATGCATACATTTCTTACCAAGCATTGCAGCCTCCTCCTTTTTTTACCCTTCACTTCCCTTCCCCGCCTCCCCCCTCCCCCCACCCAATTATACCCCCCTCCCCCACCCAATTATACCCCCCTCCCCCCCCACCACCGACATTGTAAAGCTGGTTTTGACATGACATTTTGTACTTCTCATTGTTGCAACAGGTCCACCTGAATCCTTAAGCGACTTGTTTGTCCCCATCTCCTCCACATGTTATACTGACATCAAATATAGTGAAAGCGGGGGTTACACTGTGGGGGAGGGACATACAAAGCAACAAAGAAATAATCTTATAAATGCGTTAGAAACACATGCATGAAAGAAACGAAAACATTAAAATACATATTTAAGGGTTCATTTTCCTAACATCACATTATCTGACCTTTTCCGCTTGACTCATACCTATACTAGATATTGCAAATAAGGGAAACCATGGGACCTATGCTTCTTTGGGCCTGGCTTACTTCACTTAATATAATTTTTTCCAAACCTTTCCATTTCCTAACAAATGGGGAAATGTCATTCTTTCTGATGGAGGCATAGAATTCCATTGTGTATATATACCACATTTTCTTGATCCATTCATCTACTGAGGGGCATCTGGGTTGGTTCCATGTCTTAGCTACGGTAAATAATGCTTAATTGCAGCATTTTTGTGGATGTCATAATCCATTAATGCATACCTCATATTTTGTAAACCTGTTTATCTGATAGACTCTCCAGGAAATTCCAGCTTCTGACTATTATGAACTTTGCTGCTATTATTGGCATATGAGCTATTAGTTTTTTTCTCTTCAGTTCCTTTGGTTATGCAATGAGCAATGGAATCGCTGGGTAATGTGGTAATGCTATGTTATGTTAGAAGAATGTGTCATATTGTACCATAATTGCTATATCACTTTTCATCAGCACAGAAATGTACAAATGGTCAATAAAATGTATTTCAAATCTTCCACAGATGTGCCCGAAAGAATCTTTTTTTTTTTTTTTTTTTTTTACTTTTTACTTGTTTTGATTTAGGCCACGCAGGCCTGGATCTATGTAGCATTTTCTAGAACTGAAGTGAGAACAATACTAAATGCCACTGAACTAGCCTCCAAAAACATTTAATCTAGTAGCCATTTTTTCTAGAGATAAAATTTAGTGATTATATGCATTTTTACTCTTCTAAAATAAGGTTTTGAATTTTAAAATGACTTATATAAATGTAACACCTCTGTGTACCTTCTTTTTATTAAGAAGGAAAATTATATTTACAAAAAATAAAAAAGGACAAAAAAGCTTCTCAGCAGGAAAATACATTACAATCATAGTCTGATTCTGACCAAAACACATACAATACAATACAAAAAAATAATACAATAAGAGCTAATCTAAAGTAAAATGAAGAGTAAGGCCAGGGGCAGGGGTCAAGGGGTAGAGCACTAGGTTGCCCAGCACCAGCCTCTGAATCAAAACCGCAGTACTGCCAAGGTATAAAATAAAGTATTGAAAGTTAAGTAAGCATGCAGATAAAATATGATGGACAACAAAGAGGGACACACCTGTAATCACAACACTTGGGAGACTAAGCAGTAGAATTATGAAGTTAAGATCAGATTTGGCTACATAATGAGACTGCATCTTAAATAACATAGAATAAAATTTTAATGACTAGGGTGTAGTTTAAGTGTAATTAAAGTAGTTTTTGTATGCACAAAAATTACATGCTTTGATAACCACAACATTCAGTTTACACTGCAGTACAAGGTGCCCCGTGGCTGGAATTCCTCCTGAGGAAATCTAAGGCAGTTGATGCACTTGTATTCTTGGCTGGACTGAGGGTTTTGCTAGGCAAACAGTGTTTTGATCTCAATTCGTGGATCCCACTTACAACTCTTTTTTTTAGTACACCACCTACAAATCTCTCCCATCTCAATAACAGGGCCTTCTGGCTTTCAAGTGAAATTATCTTTGATATCTCTTAGGGTTCTTCTCCCCTTTGTCTGGAACTGCTCTGTTCCTGGGCCCACATTCAGCAGCTTATTCTGAGAAGATTTGTAACTATTTGCTAGCCAGCTCTATCCACTGCCATCTCCACCTCAAATTAGTCTTTGGTATCAGTATGAGTCTGGTCAGATGATAGAGCCAGCCTGGGCTGGCTTTGAACCCTGATCCTCAGACCTCAGCCTCTTGAATAGCTAGGATCATAGGAGTGAGCCACTGGCACCCGGCCATCATTTCTTTCCTCCAGGAAAATTTAGGGGGGTGGAATAGCACAGCAGCACATACATTTGATAGCAACTGCCCCAGGGTGAACCAGATGCTCAGATAAAACCACTGACTTTGATATTGCCTTTGGTATCCAACAGAGTATTGTTGGAATTAAGGTCTCAGTGTGTGATTCTGTTCTGGTGTGGGTAGTGAACAGCACTTACAATTTGTTTAAAGAGCCTCTTGGTTGCATCCTCATATAGGCGGCAGGATTTTGAGATCCACCCCAGAAGGTATCCCCTACTGGCCAGTTCCATTGATGAGATATACATACTCTTCCTTCTCCATCACCTGGTACAACCTGATGGTGTGTTTGTGCCATACTTTCTTTAAAATGTCCACCTCATTCTTTAACTGATGACTGGAGGACTCTCGCTGTTAGGCCATGGTCGCAGGATCCCCCCCCCCCACGCCCCTCAGGAAGACTACCGAGAGTCAGACTCTACAGCTGTTTTATTTAAATGGGCTACAGCTTGGGCCTAGTCCTACACTCTGACACAGCTGAGCCTAGGAGGAGACCCCCGAGCTAAGGATTTGCAGGTCTTATAAAGGCACACAATCAATCAGGTGTTTGGATTACCACCGTGTGTTGCTTTGCTAGACAGAAACATGCTACAAGTGGTCACTGTCTCAAACTTTAACCTTTCATTTCCCCCCTCCCCCTTGATTTATGGTCCTGAGCCACAATCTTGTGGCTCTGGCCCAAAACTAAACTTCAACAGCACTTGATCTGGAATGAGTATACCAATAACAATCAGCCCATTTTTATTTTCTTGAGGCGTATGCGGAGGGATAGGGTAGGATGCTTGGAGACTTCCCATGTTTCCCCATGGTCATCCAGGGAAAAGGGGATCCAAACAGCAATGCCATCCACCTTAAGGGCAGTGGGTGTAGCCAGTAGCACCATGTAAGGTCCTTTCAATCGTGGTTCATGAGATCGCAAGTTGTGCCTTCGAACAAACACCTACTCCCCTGGTTTAAACAAATGTGGGGTAGGAATAGAAGCAGAATCATATAATGCTCTAAGCTGGGGCCACATACTCTTATGCACCAGCTGTAAATAGTCAAGCTTACACAGAAATTTAGTATCATCCAAATTAGCAAGCAATTAAAGACAAGCTGATAGGGTGAATTTCTTATTCTAAACAAGGCAAAAGGAAGGAGAGACACCCAGTCTGCACCAGTCTCCAAGGCCAATTTAGTTAAGGTCTCTTTTAGAATCCGATTCATTCCTGCCCTGAACTCTGGGGTCTATAAGAACAGTGCAATTTCCAATCCGTCCCCAATGCCACGGCTATTTGCTGACTTATTTTGAGACAAAGGCCGGTCCATTGTCTGATCCATTGGGGGATGGGAAGCCATACCTGGGTAGAGTTTCTTCCAGGATCTTCTTAGCCACGACGTTTGTGGTCTCATGCTTTGTTGGGTAGGCTTCAACCCATACTGAAAAAGGTGTCTACAAAAACTAGCAAATTTTTATATCCAAATTTTCCAGTTTTAATTTCTGTGAAGTCTACTTGCCAATACACACCTGGCCTATCTCCATGGAGGCAAGCTCCTTTTGTAACCGGCTGATTGGGGGCATTGGTGAGCTGACAGGCTTTACAATTTTTAACAATGTCCTCAATGAGTTGGTTCCCTTGACTAATTTTTACTTCTGAGTGTCGGAGCAAGTCCTGCATTCTTCAGGTTCCCATGTGAGAGACCCAATGGATTCTCTTAAGAATCCCCTTGCCCAATCTTTTTGGCAAGGTAAGTTTCCCCTCACCAGTTTTCCACCAGTCTTTGTTTCCTTCTCTGCCCGGGGGTTTATAGGCCTTGGGAATTTTCTTTATCCACTCCAATTCTTCTCGGGAATACTGAGGCTCAGGAGGCAAAGCTTGTGGCCCTAGGTTTACTAGTGTCACTACTTCTGCTCTGGGCTGGAGGGCTGCCTCCTTAGCTGCCTGATCAGCCAAGTTATTTCCTTTGGTTATTGAATCAGTTCCCTTTTGATAGTCAGGGCAGTGCATAATGGCAATATTTGCTGTTTCCCCTAAGGCCCAGATGAGGCTTAAAATTTCTTGTTTGTTTTTAATAGTCTTTCCCTCAGCTGTCAGCAGTCCCCTCTCTTGGCAAATGGCTCCATGGACATGCATGGTGGCAAAAACATACCGACTGTCTGTGCAAATGTTTAGTCTCTTCCCTTTTCCCATTTGTAGGGCTTTTGTTAGTGCCACTAGCTCTGCTCTTTGTGCAGATGTTCCCTGGTGCAGTGCTTCTACCCACACTATTACAGTGTCCGTGGTGACTTTTGGGCCCGCGTACCTTTTTCCATCTCGAATGAAACTGCTGCCATCTGTGAACCTGGTATGCTCAGCATGCAATAGTGGCGAGTCCAACAAATCTGTCATATTTTCCTTGGCCCAGTTTCTCTTTTCATGCTCCATTTTACGTTCTCTGTCCTTCCTTTCCTGACTTTGCTCCTCTGTTTCTCTTATTGTAAACCTTTTCTGCTGTGGCTACTAGATCCCTAATAGACTTTTCACCAAGGCTGTCTAGAGCCTGCAACTTTATGTCTGGTGCAGCTTGATCTATATAGGCAAACATAATCATCTGTGTCGACTCCTGGTCTCAAGTTCATATGGGGTATATTGACTAAAAGCTTCCATGAGACGCTCAAGATATGCTGCTGGACTTTCACTTACTCCCTGTCTTACATCATAAACCTTGGCCATATTAGTAGGTTGGCAAGCCGCTGCTTTGAGACCTGCCAACAGAGCTTGGCGGTAGATGAGGAGTTACTCCCTATCTTCAACTATATTGTAGTCCCATGTTGGTTGGATCTCAGGAAAATAGGCAGCGATCAGGGCAGGATCATTGATGGGCTCTCCTGTGGGGCCACGGATATGTTTCTGGGCCGCCTCTCAGATACGTTCTCTCTCTTCAGTGGTAAAAAGAACCTGTAAAAGCTGACTGCAATCATCCCAAGTGGGTTGATGAGTAAAGAGAATAGTTTCAAGCAAACGAATTAAATCCTGGGGTTTCTCAGTAAAGGGGGCATTTTGGATGCACCAATTTTATAGATCACTGGTAGAAAATGGACACTATTGGGTTGCTGTTGACCATTCACATCCACAGTACCTATGGCATGTAAGGAAAAATCAGCTGCATTAGATGGGGGGTGATCCCACTGCAGCGTTGAGTGACTGGGCCCTCAAAAACTTTAAGGGCAGGTGCCAAGTGTTCTATAGCTCCCTCCTCTTCTTGATAATTCTCAGGTTCTGCAAAAGGAACCTGGGAAGGGGAGCATGGGTGAGGAAACATTTCTTCTTCCAAGTTATCTCCCTGAAAAACCAGGGGGTACACTTTCTTTTCCTCTTTCTTAGTTTCTTTTTGTAAGTCTAGGAGGCTAGATGGAGTGTTGCCCATGGTTTCCAGTCCTGTCAGTCATAAAGTCCAAAAAACAATAAACAGCACAAACAAAACACATGCAGGCCTGACAGTTACAAAAAAAAAAGCTTACAAAGTGGAGATCTCCCAAATTGGTCTGCTGACTCCTGTCATGGCGGGGTTCCATACCCATGCCCCACAGCAGAAGAAGCAGTCCCATGGTGGGCGAGTTGGGCCTCTGCTAGGAGGCTCTCTTGGTCAGTTCCGGCCCAACACCAAACCAATCCTCACCCCACAATTCACATGCCAAGGTTCCAAGGACCCCCCCCCGCCCCACAGCGGGGTTCCAAGGACCCCGCCCCACACAGTGGGCTTCCAAGGACCCCTGCTCCACACAGCAGGGTTACCCCCTCCCCAGAAGAGGATCCTGGATGTCTCCCAGTTCCTCCAGGGTTGTCGTGCAAGTGGGCCAACTTGGACAACCCTTTACAAATTTGAGGGGATATCCTCACAAGGGAAAATGAAAGTAAAACAGACAAATGAGAGGACAAGACAAATTAACAAAGACAGCCCTGTTTTACCTTTGGAGTCTGAGGTCTCGGGGGTCTTTGGGGGGTATCCGAGATGAGCCCCACTAATATGTTATGCCATGGTTGCAGGACACTCACAGCAAAAAAACCACCGAGAGTCAGACTCTACAGCTTTTTTTATTTAAATGAGCTGCAGCTTGGGCCTTGTCCTACACTTCGACACAGTGGAGCCTAGGAGGAGAGCCCCTAGCTAAGGATTTGCAGGTCTTATAAAGGCACACAATCAACCAGATGTTTGGATTACCACCACGTGTTGCTTTGCTAGACAGGAACAAGCAACAAGTGGTCACCTTTCATCCCTTCAGGAGTATTTTAACTGCCACTTCCATGTGTGTGAGGTGTGGATGGCCAACTTCACTTGTCTATTGGTATCATGGTCGATGAGCTCTTTCATCTGGTATTGATTGATGATCTCTTCATTCAAGAATATGGAGGATGATTCTTTGTATTCTTCCATTCTTCTGCTATGATGGTGGGTAGCAAGTATACCTAAAATCAACTAAATAAAATAATGGAAACCCAGAAAAAAAAAAGAAATAGCAAAACCAAACGACAACTCATCCCCCCAAAATCAGAAAAATAATGAATTTTGTTTGAATCAGTCCAGCGTTTCACCAATCAAGAGCTCCTAGATGTGTTAACTGACATAGATTGGAGCACAGTGGCTTCCTATATACCCTGCATGACCTCTCAAAACGGAGCTATCACAGCCCATCATAGTGACATCATAGAAGAAATGGACCAATCAGAGTCTGGGCCAGTGAAGTCAGAGAAAATGGAGCAATCATAGCTTGCCAGCATTGATACTCTAGCCCATAAGCTTCAAAGACTGTTGCTAAGGACTCCATGTGGGCTTGAGGCTGCTCTGGTCATTGTTATGCCATTCCTGAAACTACTAGGACAGTGGTCAAAGTCCTCTGATCTTGTAGAGGACTCCTGAATCTCATAAATTGCTTCTGTGGAGACACTGGCCAATAGCCTCCATTCTTGATGGCCACCTTATCCTATATTTGTTCCAGCAATGACATGGCAAGAAGATCTCCGTCCTTCTCAAGGACAGCTCTCCTACAACTTGCTCCTGAGGGGACAAGGTCCAGGCTGTCTTTTTTTAAATTTTTTTTTTGGTCGTGGGGCTTGAACTCTGGGCCTGGGCGCTGTCCCTCAGCTCTTCAGCTCAAGGCGAGCGCTCTACCACTTGAGCTACAGCGCCATTTCCGGTTTTCTGGTGGCTTATTGGAGATAGGAGTCTCACGGTCTCTCCTGCCCCGGCTGGCTTTGAACCGCGATCCTCAGATCTCAGCCTCCTGAGTAGCTAGGATTACAGGCGTGAGCCACCAGCACCCAGCCCAGGCTGTCTTTGAGCCACAATCCTCACAATTCACTTTCCGGAGTAGGTAAGGTTATATGCCTGAGCCATCGTTAGTTACTTAGCTCATTTCTCACATTTGGGGGAAGTATATATATTTGTTAGAAAGGTTGGTATTAGATATGTCCTTTTAACACCTTAAATTTGTTGCTCTTGATGTCTAATTGTTAATCTAGTGTCTGATTAGTAATTTGTCATAATATGATTGAAGATCCTTTGTGTGATGAGTTGTGTCTCTGTGCTTTGGGAGGTTTCCTGTCTTTGACTGTTTAATTAGAATGTGTCTTAGTGTGGACCTGTGTAATTATGTTAATTGTCTTCTTTAAGCTGCTAGATTCCTGCATAGAAGGGTTCATGCTTTCAATCAAATTTGGGAAGGTTTTGGTCATTATTCCTTCAAATACTATGTATTTCTTTTTTTTAATCACTGTATGTTATACATTGTACATACAATACATATTCACATTGTATATTTGAATATACATATATGCCTACATATTTATATTATATATACATTTATATACATATATTTTTTCACATAACTTCCACTTTTGTGATTGTTTATGGTAGGAAGTCTAGATTGATCTCAGCTACTCCATCAGAGTTAGACTTAGGAGTTTTCCTTTTTATTTCTTGGTGAAAATATGCATTTCTCGGCAAGGATATCGAAACCGGTACAAATCAGAGGTAGCCTTGCGTTCTCTCTCTCTCTCTCTCTCCATCTCTCTCTCTCTCTCTCTCTCCCTCTTTCTGATTTCCTGCCTCTGTCAGCTCTCTGAGCACAGGACCATTGCTTACCAAGTTGTTTTAGTGTGTGCTGTGATCTACTAGTGTGTGCACTGCCATGTTCTGCTTCAAACGTCACCATGCTACACCTGGAAGAGGAGCTTCTCCAATGTCAGCCTGCATGGGTGTGCCTGCCTCTTTCTTCAGGTCGGAGTCTCCATAGCTACTAGGGTGGCCTTAGTAGATGCCCATGTGCCAGGACTGCTTACTGCTGACTGTGGGCTACTCAAGCACAGCCTCTTTATTTACCCAAGTCAGAAGTCTGTGTTGGATCCTGGGGACACTGGCCTATTGGTGACTATACTAGGAGCAAGGCTGTGGGTTGCAGGAGCCTCAATGTGGCCTGACATCTGGGGAAGAGAAAGAATAGGTCAACTCTAAAGGGAAAAAGAATGAAGAGAGAAAAGAAGCAGTAAAACCTTTATCAATTAAAAACACAAGAGTTTGGAACTGGAAAAGCAGCGGAAATATTCTAAATAATAAAAATTGCTAACATGGATAGAAGATGGATCACATTTTGTCATATATAATTTTGAAAAAAAAACATACTAGGAATGAAAATTTAAAAGTCAAAATTAAAACACTATTTGGATTATAACTAGACAGTATAGCTCAGTGGTAAAACATTGGCCTAGCATATGTGAAGCAATGGTGTGATCTCCTAAGCATTACAAAGTACACACAAAGCACACACACAAAAACCACATGAACACACACACACACACACACACACACACACACACAACACATACACACATTTGGAATATTGATATTATCATATTAAACAGAGGAAATTATCACAAATAGAAAATGTAGGTTAATATATGAAATAAGAATATTTCTCGTACTATCTAAAAGTTTAGTAGAAATAAAATAATCACAATACACTTGGATTCTTATAGATTAAGTAAACTGAAAATTAAGCAATAGAAGACATGAGAACCTTTTCAAATAAGTTTTAAATAATAAACATTTTGAAACATGTATCCTTTTATTTTGACAAAAAATTGATGTTAGTGGTGTTTTAACTCAAGATTTAGAATATTATAACCAGGTGCTCTATATCTCTCTAGGGGTGGCTATATCTCTAATCATTTCACTCTGAATATTTTTATGATAAGGTATTATAGTTGCTCTGTCTCTCCCGAATTACAAACCCTATTTGCACTTCCCACCGTAGCTAGAAAATAGCAGCCACAAGTCTCCATGCCCAGTTCAAACTTTTTTTTTAATTTAAGTACAAATATTTCCAAAAAGTCACCAGGTAATGTAACTTTTCTTAATAAAGTATGTGCTTCTTGAAAATACAGTATTTGTTACCTGGACAAATATGTTTATAACTATAAGAAATAAATTTATTTAAATTTACCAACCGTATAAAAATTCAAAAAATAATTTTAAATATTCACATCATAAATATTTTAAAAGCAAAATATATGTGTCTGAATAATTTACATGTGAAAAAACAAAGAAATTATATTAACTAATCCTACAACTCTGAAAAAAGAATTACCCTAAAGAAACAAAAGAAAATATTTAAGTTCAAAATTTGAAATTTAGAAAATAAAATGAAGTGTACTCTTTAGATGACTTATGTAACTGTAAACCCCCTGCATATAAATTTTCTTATAAAAATGCATGAACAAAGAAAGAAAAAGTACCAATTGATTAATAGCAACAGCAAAAGAATCAGTAGTTCTTTTTTTGAGCATACAAAAAATCGATGGAAGAGATAACAATGTTCCTTCCATAAGAAATGTACTTATTTATGTAACTGTAACCCCTCTGTACATTACCTTTACAATAAAATTAAATTGAAATTAAAAATAAACCAAACAATATACGAATTAAGGATTCATATAAACCATTGGTTAAAAACTTTGTAAAAAACTGCACTAAGTACCCAAGGAATATATTTTGATGATGCTACTTTAATAATTAAACTTCAGTAGAGAAGCAAAAAGTGTAAAAACTGTTACAAAGTAATAAATCAGAATATGTTACTATTCATAATAATCATAAGCTGAATTTATAGTGATAGTCAAATATGTAAGAAATGAGACAATTTGCCATACATTTGCACTTAATAAGTGAGAAAGAATTTTCTAGGTCTTTTAAAATATATCTTAAGTTTAATAAAGAACCTATTCTGTCACATCATATGATAATCAGATAAAGCTGATATTAGAGCAAAGAACAGATTCTACTAAGTTTTTGTATGTTAATGTATATACTTATTTTGGTTGTGGGAAATTGTGGGGATTTCGACTTGAGTTATTGCTCTTGCTAGGCAGGCGTCATATCAGTGGTTAATTTTAGGATAGGGGTTCCCTTTCCACAATAACATGCACCTGATCTGTCATTTTAGCCTTCCCATCATCAATGGCATCAGAGTTGCAGACCAACTTGTCTAGCTTCCTACCTTGGCTGGCCTGGATTCCGTAGTTCTTCCAATCTTAGCCTGTAGATAGTGCAGTGTGGTGGAAATGATCCAATGCACCCAGCTATAGATTGAGAAGGAGGTCCACTAAACTTTTGGCCTGGTTCTATTCTCAAGCCTCCTCAGTAGTTAAAAGTAGAGGTGGAAGCCCCTGGTGCCAAGCAGTAAGAGTATTTTTTAAAGTAACTAGACATATACATGACTTACGCTTGTGATTACCTCAGGAAAAGAATAAAAGAGCAGTGAAGCATAGAGAACAGACAGAATTTTAACTAGCTACTCAGAGGCTGAATCAGCTTAGGTAGCTACTCAAGAGGCTGAGATCTGAAGGCCACTGCTCAAAGCTAGTCAAATCATGAAAATACATGAGATTATCTCTAAAAAAACAAAAGTGGAACAGTGGCTCAAGTGGTAGAACACTACCTTTGGGCACAGAAGGTTAAGAATAATGCCTACTCAGTATCAAGCCTCAAGAATAATGAATGTATGCATGAGCACATGCACATGTGTGCACGAGCGTGCACACACACACACACACACACACACACACAAATGAGTATTTCAATGTGAAGTTCTTTAATTTTAACCTTGCTGTACTTTATTTCCCTGTATTAGTTCACAAATTAACAAAATCAGCTAAGCACCTATTTACATACAACTCATGTTTCTCTAAAGTCTACTCTCTCTTTGGAAGTCTGCTTTTATTTGACCCAAAAGTAAATTATTCAGGAAGTCAATTCATCTCTCTCAAGTCTGTTGTATTAGATGATTTTTAGGTTCCTCCTAGGAATATGATTTTGTGTAATCCTGCATCAAGCAGCATATTTCTTTCACGAGAAGGGAAGACCCTGTCAAACAATTAATAATAGGTTTTTCTCCACCTGGCGAGCATCTGTAGTTTTACTAACTTCATAAAATTCATGATCTGTCTTTGTATGCCAAAGACTGCTATGCAAATAAAAAGATCCTTCTCAGAACTTAGCATTTGTATACTATTCATAGGTATGAGGTGTTTAAATATTACTGAAATTTCTTTGGAATAAATAATATTCATCTTGACTATCTTGAGAAAGAAGAATTGGTTTCTCAGCACTTTAGGTAAGAACATGAGTGTAAGAAACAAAAGGAAAAGTGAAGAACAATAATCCATATATTCAAATCAAACAAAACAACCCATGAAAACACAAATTAATTCAGTACTCAAGAACCTGCAGAAAATGCAAATTAAAAAAACTATGACAAGCTTATGAATATCCTGACTACATGGGAGTGAACTGTTGTAAGGATAGTGCTTAAAACCCAGACTGGACAGAAAGATCTGTACACAGTGCCATGCACCTGTTATTTTAAATTCCAGGAAGAATAACATAAAGTGTACTGAGCCCAAAATCAGATACAAGTAGGAAGCCAGATTCTATCTGAAAAATAATCAGGATAATTTAAGTCTGAGGACATGACAAAGTGGTAAGAACAACCATTTTGGGGGCACAAGACACTCAATTCAAACTCTAATATTATGGGTATTAAAGAAAAAACTATGATTTTAAATAATTGGAATAAATGTAAGATTTGAGTATTTGAGTGGAGAAAAATCCATGAGAGAGATAGAATGAACCCACATTGCAATACTTTCTACTTAAGTGATAATGTTTTGTGGTACTTCAGACAAAACAGTTACCTTGCAAATGGGTATGGATGTGCACTTGGGTGACGGAAATACTCTACTTACACAGGGGTAAATTAAATAGATTTTTTGGGATAGATTGCACTTCTTGAACTAAGAGCCTAGGTGATGTCCCTGAGCTTTTTCTCTCAAGGCTACCACGCTACCACTTTCAGCCACAGTTCCAATTCTGATTTTCTGTCGGTTGTTTGGAGATAAGAGGCTCATGGACTTTCCTGCCCAAGATGGCTTCAAACCACAATCGTCAGATCTCAGCCTCCTGAGTAACCAGGATTCCAGCCATGAGCCATCAATGATTTTAATAATTTAGTAAATTGTGCAGTTCCAGAAGTTATATATTATCTTTATAACCTGTGTAATATATGTGTGTATGTATATATCAATGCATACGGATAGAAATATTTTAGCATATTTTTGTATCTACAATAGATTTATGAAATAATCCTTCATTATAAAATAAAATGGTAGCCGGGCGCCGGTGGCTCATGCCTGTAACCCTAGGTACTCAGGAGGCTGAGATCTGAGGATTGCAAGTTAAAGCAGACAGGAAAGGAAAGTCCGAGAGATTCTTTTTTTTTTTTTTTTTTTTTTGGGTCCGGTCGTGGGGCCTGAACTCTGCGCCTGGGCGCTGTCCCTCAGCTCTTCAGCTCAAGGCTAGCGCTCTACCACTTGAGCCACAGTGCCACTTCCGGCTTTTTTCTGTTTGCTTATGTGGTGCTGAGGAATCAAACCCAGGGCCTTGAGCATGCAAGGCAAGCGCTCTACCACTGAGCCACCTTCCCAGCCCAGTCCCAGAGATTCTTATCTCCAATAAACCACTCAAAAACCGGAAGTGACACTGTGGCCCAAGTGGTGGAGTGCTGGTCTTGAGCTGAAGAGCTGAGGGAGAGCACCCAGGCCCAAGTTCAAGCCCCACGACAGACGAAAAATAAATAAATAAAAATTAAATTAAATGGAAACAAAAGTTAATAAGGAGCAAAACACAGGGAATTGTCACACGTTTCTTGTTGTTCAATATAATATGAATTGTGAGAATCAGTTTGGCAAAATCATCTCTACTTTAACAAAATGGATAATAACTATTAAATCCAATTCATCTATTTGCCCTTATTGTGCATCCTCACACATGAGTGTCAAAATCAAACCACAGTTTCTGCCTTCGTATTTAACTCACCTGTTATAAGTTAGAGGATAGATGAAGTAATCAAATAAAGATTAAAATAATAGTAAGTGAGGCTATGAGTTAAAGCTGAAAATGATTTTAAATATGATAATAGCTAATTGAATTGCATATTTCTTACCTTTACACTATTGTCATGTCCCTCATTCCCACATTAGAAAAGTTCATAGAAAGTTCTCACTAAACGCATTATGCTGCCCATGTAATTGTAACTCCTCTGTACAGTATGTTCACAAATAAAATTAAATTAAATTAAAAAAATTAAATAAAATATAAATAACCAAAAAAAAAGAAAGTTCTCACTAAATAATATGTACAATTATGAAAAACACTATTGAAAAAATATGGGCACCATGTGGTTTTAGCTTATTGTGACCTGTAGGGGGTAGTGTGTTTTTGAGGATTTGCAATACGTTCTAATGGAGATGAAGAGAGGGATGTGCTTATTCTGGAAAACTGGCTAGAAGATTGTTCCCAGAAAGATAGTGATGAATTCTTCCAAAAGGTTACAGTAAAATCACTTTCACAACCATGTTCACTGCTGCACTATTCACTGTAGAAAACTTATGGAAACAGCCCAGATGCCCTTTGGCAGAGGGATGGTTAGAGAAAGTGTGGCACATATACACAATTGTATCGCACCCATCCATTATGAAGACTGTTACATTATTTGCAAAGAAATGGATAGATCTAAAAATATGTTAAGTAAACTAAGTCAGAGACACACACACAAAGGACCCATGTTCTGTCTCATATTTGGAAGATAGAACTTTATACAAGTTTTCACAACAATATCAACCAAAGCATTCTATTTGCAGAGAATTTAAAAGGTGTATTTTCTTATAAAATTGAATTTTTAATCCACCAAAATGAATACCAGGAAACTATCACTTAAGATATGAGGGGAATTCAAAGGGAAGGATTAAAAAGAGTTATGGAGGAAAAGAGTGAAGGCATAATATTCAATACAGATAGTATGACAGTAGAAAAAATTAAAGTGGGGTGAGATTTGGAAGGGTGTGGTGAAGTTATGTAAAGATCCATTGTACTTAAAAACTGATTTGTTGAATGGAAATTCCCTTGTACAATTATTTAAGATAATAAAAATATAATTAAAAACAATGGAGACACTTTATCTTAAACTGTGTTCTCTTAAGCCATGAGTCAATATAATAGTTTCCTCCTTAGAAATGTTCTTTGCAGGTATTTTCCTCACAGTAACAGAAAAGTGATCAACACAATGCATATCAATACATTACACTGCACATCATAAAGAGAAACACTATAAATTCTATTTCCATCTCTTTTAAAAATAAAATTGTTTGCTTTATAAATTGATCAGAGGCATGGATTTTGTGGCTAGTTAGTTCATTGCACATGTCTCTCTTCCTCTCTCTCTTTCATGGTTCTCATAGATAATATGATTGCTCCATAATTATCCTAACTTATTTTGCTTTTATATTTTTGGTTGCATCATTTCACTTTCTGCTCTGCCATTTCCCAAATCATTTACATAGAAGGTATTATTTCCTATTTTCTCATTCCTAGAATAAGCTGCACATGAAGACACCATTGGTCCTCATTTTCAGTCTGTACCTTTTAATACACAGGAAAATCTTTCCTCTGCTTTCTATCAGTTCTCTACTCTCCAGTTAGAATAATTTAGAATAGTAAAAATGGAAAAAGAGAAAATAAATTATTGTGAAAAAACTAACTTTTAATTATATGAATCGCATGTGTTGTTACACTTGTATTTTTGTAATCAACTTTTTAATAACTGTTTTTCATTTCTTGCATCTGAAGGATGAAAAATATGGAATACTTCGCATATTTTCATATCATCCCTGTCCAAGTGGCATGTTAATCTCTATATTGTTGTAATTTATGTATACGTGCTGCCAAAGCATGTAGTATCCTGTAAATTTAAGTAGTTAATGATGTAATCTTTATACAGGCATATATCCTTGGTTGCCTATTTGTAACAAGGAAACCTTATTGTTACTAACAATGCTATTGATCTTATTTCTCTGAAATTCTGTGTATAGTGGAAAAAACATATTGTTCGGTAGATTGCTCACAATTGCAATTATTTGCCAATGACTATTTTAAGTCTTTTTCATTTTAAATTTCATCATATTTTGTAGCCTTTATAGCTAGGTTCAAAGATATGGCTTTTCAAGTACTTATTTATCAACTGAGTTAACTTCTTGGAGCTAATGGATTCAAAGTAAGCCTTGTTGAAGAGCTACTTCTAAACTTTTGCAGCTTAAAATTTCCCAAATGAGGTCTTACTGGCACAAATGTCTACTGACCCTTTACCCTTCTTCCATGTAGTAACAGACCAACCAGAATATCTTACCCTGACAGCAAAGATTATCTTACTGGAAAAAAAAACTAATCTTAGTTACAAGGGATCATAGAGAAATAAACAGTTCTGACTAGAAAGTATTTTATCAAAATATAATTGTTTATTATACCTACCATTTCAAAAGTAGCTAAAGCCAAGAAGGTGAAAAAAAATTGTTCTTATGCATGATTACCTAATGTCCTGACCTGTCTACCATCCAACCAGGCAGGAACTTACACTACTGAATTTCTATCGCCAAATATTTCCATAGCTCCAGGAGAAGTCCATATTTTTCCTTGATATTAGGCCTTAAATTGGTAATGTTTTAATCACAGTGTTTCCTCTTGCCTCTAGGCTGTAAATCTACAAATGGTAAAGCTTTAGGTCTAACTCTACCCAACTCTGAGGTAGAGATAATGGAATAATACTGTAAAACAGAGTTGCCTTTGATAACCTAACCACAACAGAACAATGAAAAACATTTCCTTAGATTACATACAGTTATATATTTTATATTTGTATGTGCTAATTTTATGTTTCACACAATGAAACTTGCTAGAATTAATCGATAATTTGACAAATAATTTGATATTTATTACAATAAATAGATAGGAATATAAATAATTAGGTTTAGAATATTTATTAGAATATAAGAAGTATCAATGCAATGTCTTCGATATAAACTTGTGATACCTTCTAAGTGTTCTTAGTCTCCTGAATTCACATGGTAAAAAAAAAATGTTGTTTTCCTTTAATCTGTAAGGGATTTTACTCTGCTGCTCTGTATATTGTTTTGACTCGCTGGACTCAGAATGGTTTTCCCCATATTTCTGATCATACCCAAATTTTGCTGATATGATGTCCAAAAGGTATTATTCTTCTACAGGATCCACGCGTCCTAGGATCCTAGGTCCTAGTTATCTGTATCATCAGATAAGAAGGGCAAGTATTCACACCTAGGCCCATGCCACATGCCAACAGAAAGTAATTGAAGACTCATCTCAACTCCTCATTTCCTATAATAATTCAGGGCCCCAATTACACAGGATTTAGCAGTAAGCAATTGTGAAATGCAAGGCAACTTAAAATGAAAGATGAGATCACAAAATCTGAGAGAAACTACTGTAATTCACACTTTCAATTTACAGATGACCAGCCCATATTAGTGAACAAGATCACAAATGTCACAAGAATATTTTTAATACCCCTCTCCTAATGATTAATGAAAGATTTCAGTCCAGTATAAGTAGGCCAAAAAATAGTTCCTGGAAGGATAGATCCATAATTTTTCTACCAAGGATAGGAAAACTTGACTTAGAAGTCAAATATAATTCAGAAAAACATGCATGCCAGCAAGTGCTTTACCACTGAGTCACCTTCCCAGCCCCTCAAATAAACTTTTTAAAGGCACATTCGCCAAAATGACATTTGACGATTAGATACTTAGTAACATTACAAGTTTTTCAAGTGGAAGGAGCAAGTTACAATAGAGTTGATTTATTATCCTGCACTAATACCAAACAGGTTCAACCATTCCTTAAATTATAGAAGTAGTAGCCCCGACCATTTGTGTTGTTCAGTAGATGCCTTCCAGAAATGTGTTACCTAGATCAGCCTCCCATATTTCAAGCCTAAACATTAGCTAATAAAGTAAATTTCATCAAATAATAAAGTACATTTTAAAAGATCACGAATAGTTGCCTTATCATATTGTTTGATGTTTTCCTTAAGAAATTTGACTTTAAATCTTGAATATGGGTACTCATGAGAGATGTGACAAACATAAAATCTGTCTTCTATTTCTATCATATTCCTCCACAGTAATAAATTTTAGTTTTCTTCTTTTCCCAAAAGTTATACGTAGTAGAGAATATTATCCCATGTAAAGTAAAATAATCACAAACCATTGTACAAAGCCATTTATAAAAACTGGTAGTTAGGAAAACATTCTAAGCCATTTTTAAACTTTCTTGTTGAATAAAGATTAATCTTCCAAATGGATGAGAATAAAATCATGTCTAGGTGCTTCACGTCTCCAGTCTTGCAAATTGTTATTGCAGATGAATTAATTATGGAAATATAAGCTGATATCAGTTCAAGTATATGCAGGATTGAAATGCCATAGAATGTATATAAACCTGTCAAAGTATGAACAGACAGTTTAACAGAATGACTATCAAGAAGTTGAAACCAGAGAAGAATATTAGTAAAAACAGAATGAATGAAAAATGAAAAAGTGGCAAGCACAACTAGAATACTCAATGTACACATGTGATAAAGGAAGTGGTAAATCTGAAATAAATCTTGGAGAAGAGGTTGGTTGAGAATGATAGAAGGAGTGACTCTGATCCAGGAGCATTGGACAATTACATGGACATATTTAATTGTAACACAATTGCACAACCTTTTGAAATTTAGTTAAAAGCACAACAAAAATCAAACACATAAAAATCACAACCAAACAGCAAACTCTACAGAGTATGAATATGACCTCTCAAAATATTAAATAGTTAATCAAGGGCAGTATGGGAAAAGCAAACCAACTGTTCAAAGAGGGCAGTTTGGGGTAGGGGAGAATTTTGAACAGATTTAAATAGATTGTCTAAGGTTATAAATCACCTACATCTGCAGCAAATATTTTCTAATGGGAGATCTCTTTGAACTGGATATTCCAGTCCTGAGATACATTTGATAGCTGGTGAATATAGAATGGAAGAAACAAGATCAAAACCCATTACTCTGTTGGAGAGAAAACAGTCCTCTATGTTTTCTCTCATCTCTCTTTACTACTCTTTTTCATACTTTTCAGTCAAGTGATTTTGAATTATATCTTTCCTTCTTTGTTCTGGCAAAATAATCGGTCAAAGTAATTCACTAAAGATTATTTGCCATTTTTTCTATTATGCTGTTTATTTGTCCAAGCGAGTCCATTAAACTTCCCTCTTGCATTTGGTTGCCACGAAAACCCAACATCTATGATAATGAGGACAAACTCTCAGGTAAAACCTTTTCTCCAAAAAACCAATCCAAGAAGCTGTGATCACAAATATTTAGCTATACTGTTTTTTCTTTTACCTTGAAAGTATTCTTATGTCTAAAGTGCCCACAAAAATAAGTACTCCACCACTTTTTGGTTCAATTACTTCTAACCTCAAAGATATAATTTGCTAACAAGATGCTTAGAGGAAACCGAAGAATACTCCACTTTTATCTTCTCACCTAAGACTCTCGTTAGATACCATATCAGGAACAGTGAAGTTATTCTTTTCAAAATTACTTCAATAGATTATTTTTCTCTTGGTCTTGCATTTGCTTAACAAGATGTATGGAGAAGAATAGAGTTAAATCACCGATACCTTGGATGACAGTGTCTGTTACAAAGGACAATACTTCGATGACCTATTTCTATTTCCTCCTCTTAGCTCATACCTGATTTCCAATTAATCACAGCTTCTTGGGTTAAAGTCTAGTGAAGTGGAAGGACTATAAGACCTCCCCCACTGCTACGTCTTCATGGTTTCTCTTTTAAAACTATTTTATTTGGATGTGGAACTTATTTTTATGTCTTCATTTGATCTAGTGTGCATTGAAGTGAGACAAATAGGCTCTGTAAAACCACTTTATGTAGGTAAAATATTAAGACAATCTATTTTAAAAAGTTTTGGCCTCCCTCCATTGCTGAAGCTAATACGCTTATCTAGGGCTTCGAAGAATACTGTTTTCTTACTTTTTCCATTTGCTCTTCTTTTCTGATCCCAAAACTTTTTGGCTTATGTAATAAGAGAAGTCTTCACAGTCTTATGTTAATAATGATATTATATTTTTGAGCCACTTAGAAATGTGAAATCATTCGTTTGAAGTATCCAATCAGATTTTTTTCTGTGTTTCAGTGCTTTATATGCAAAGACATTGTGGAAAGTATTATAAACAGAAAAGTGTAAACCCATTATCTTCTTTCATTGTGGAGGGCACTTTCCCCTAAATAGTTTGAACACAATTATCTTTTTCAGAGAATTACTGTTTAGTAAGTAAAGGTCAAATCACAATTTTGATGTCTTTTTTTTTTTTTTTTTTTGTCGGTCGTGGGGCTTGAACTCTGGGCCTGGGCGCTGTCCCTCAGCTCTTCAGCTCAAGGCGAGAGCTCTACCACTTGAGCTACAGCGCCACTTCCGGTTTTCTGGTGGTTTATTGGAGATAGGAGTCTCACGGTCTCTCCTGCCCGGGCTGGCTTTGAACCGCGATCCTCAAATCTCAGCCTCCTGTGTAGCTAGGATTACAGGCGTGAGCCACCAGCGCCCGGCTTTGATGTCTTTTTTTAAAGAACTTTGAATTTAAATTCCACTACAACCTTGTTTCACACAGTAAGAGTATATTTTTTGGGTAAGGAAAATTCTCAAGGTAACCTACAGGATTTACAGCAAGGTTTGTGAGGTTTGTCTGTTTAGTGTGAAAAAGAGCCATCTTCACCCACATCACTCCCTCTCATCTAAGTCTCCATGGATTTCTTTGCATGAAAGCCTATTCTCCCAGGCAATTTTATTTTTTTAATAGGCTAAGTTGTTAAAAAGTTTGAACAATTAAAATTTACCTGTCATAACTTTAAAACTCTTTTGAAATTCCTTTAACAGAATCGCGAATTCACCAATCCTAATTCCATCTTTACCATATTAAACAGTTAAAATGTTGTTTTCATGATATCATGTCCATGCAACTATTATTTTCCAGGGCCTT
The DNA here is from genome assembly GCF_024711535.1 of Dipodomys merriami. Taxonomy (NCBI): domain Eukaryota; kingdom Metazoa; phylum Chordata; class Mammalia; order Rodentia; family Heteromyidae; genus Dipodomys; species Dipodomys merriami. The sequence continues at coordinate 787,162 of NW_027204304.1, forward strand.
TGTTATGTTATATATATGACCATATATGCTGATGCTAAGCAAAATAAAATCCAAGATATGGAAACAGAGATTTTTATTTGCGGTTGTTGTTTTTAATGTACTATGTGATTTCTATTTTCTTTTGACATTTTTCCCTATGGCTTATTCCCTGCTGTATTTGATTTGGATACCCTGTGTACTGGTATACATTTACCTTAATTACGGAAAGGAATAGGAACAACAAAATGTTGAGAAATAGGACAAAGGGCAAACCAATGCAATAGCAATGCTCTCAAGACAATATGATGAAAATGTACATTACAACTTGTGAGGGGTATTGTGGTGACGGAAAACTGAGAAAAATGAGAAAGGGGATAACAAGTTTGAAACGTTATGTATTCACTACCTTACAATTACTGTAACTCCACTGTACATAACTTTGACAAGAAAATTAAATTAAATAAATAAGCTACATGAAATAAAGTTTCACTGTATTGGTATAGTAAATATTATTATTTTTTAGTAACTTTTAAAAATCAATACTATTTGGCATTAAATTTGAATTAATTACACCTTTTTAATCAGAGGGCCATCAACTTGAATGTTATCCAACTAGACAATATTTTCACAATATACTTGCCAATATTTTGAAAAAAGAATAAATTTAAACTTTCTCATACAAAAACAGTAAACAGTTTCATTCAATGGAAACCCATAACTTTTAAAAGTAAATAAGTTGTTAAGAGGACAGAATATATGTGTTCTTCAAAATTCCTATGACTAATATCTACTCATTTTCAAATTCTGAACATTCCTACCTGAGAGATTCAAAAGAATACCTGTTTGCATGTTATGTAATTCTGCAATAGATTCATATTCCAATGGGTTGCTACAGATTGAGAAATAAACAGAAAAATAGCCACATTCTGGTAAAGTATAAAACTATGAAGCATCTGTAATAATTAATTTTTCAAGAGTAAGCAATTGTTTATCAGGGTAAGCTATTATTTATGTGACCATCAATCCGAAGACTTATGCCATAAAGTCATCATAGCCCAACAGTTTCCAAGGTGTAAGGTGCACCTCAAAGGTTCCCTTAATTTACAACACTAATAGCTTATCTTTATTGTGAAAAATACTACACCTCTGCTAATGTGATGCCCTCCATGTTCTGGAAAGAACACCACAATAAACTGGGTTGCATCATTTTCCCACCCCTAGTATTCTTGAGATCAGACCATTTGCAAATATTATTTATATTTATACTTTTTTAATTACCATAGATATTCAGGATGCTAAGAGCGCAATGTTACAGTTCAAAGCAAACCCAGGCAGGAAGGTTCCTTAGATGCTTATCTCCAATAAACTTCTCAGCAAAAGCCAGACACAAGTGGCACTGAGATTGAAATGGTAGGGCACAAGCCTTGAGCATGAACAGGCTCAGAGACAGTGTCCAGGACCAGAGTTCAAGCACTAGGACAAACCAATAAAACAAAAAAATGAAAACAAACCCCCAATCTAGCATTTTTCTCATTGTATACAGAGGCACATAATTAAGGGAATTGCTTCCTGTGTTACATAGGTAGAAGAAAAAGATGTCACACAATTATTCTCCTCATACTATGTTATACCAAAGCTTCAAAAAATTGCTTTTGATAAATTTATAAATTAATATCATGCATTTCTTGGCAACTCTGTCTACATTATTCACATTATCATTTTATACATGAATTGTTGGAATTATCTATTAACTAATTTCTAATTATATCTCTCTTGAAAGAATATTCTAGGCAAGTAGACTGCAAGAATCATTTGTGAATTTGTCAATTAAACCCTCTATTTAAAAATAATTTTGGGGCTGGGAAGGTGGCTCAGTGGTAGACTGCTTGCCTTACAGGCATGAGGCCCTGGGTTCGATTCCTCCACACCACATAAGCGAAAAAACTCGGAAGTGGTGCTGTGGCTCAAGTGGTAGAGTACTAGCTTTGAGCTGAAGAGCTGAGGGACAGTGTGCAGCCCCAGAGTTCAGGCCACACAACTGACAAAAAAAGAAAAGAATTTTGAAATATCTAATAGAATATGAAATTACAAACAAAACCAAAATATTTATTTTAAATCTCAATTCTAATTTAGCAACATTTACAAAGTCCTACATTAGATAAACTTTGCTATTTCTCCAGGCTTAAGCCTTTGTAATCCTTTATCATTTCTTTGGAATCCAACAGAATGATGATTACTTACTTTCTCAAATTTTGGAAGGTAATCATGAGTCATTTTGCATCTAGGAATGTTCTGTAATGGAGAGAGAATTTAAAACACAAGTGAGGATTATATATGAGTTGCATTTCAATAGGAAACTTGACTTCGCAAAAAATGACAAAATTAGCCCAGCATTCCAACTGTATATTCCTTTCTTGTTTGATTTGTTTTATTAAGACAAAATTATACTACCTGGTCCAGGGAAGGTATCACTATGTAATTCCACTCTCTAATCTTCTGTTTTAGTCTGAGTGCTAGAATTCTAGGCTTATATCACATTGCCCTGCCATAGTTTCTTGTTTTATTTAATCTAAATACAGATTACCAATTCTGAATTTCTCCAGTGATATTACCCACTACACTGCTCAGACTGTTCCTGTACTATTTTCAAATATTTTCTAACATTTGACACAGGATATGAACATTTTCAGATGCACCTGCGGGGTCTCTGATTCATTCCTCAATGGATCCGATACCTTTAATAATGATTACTTGACTCTCTTACTATCTCTGGTCCCTACCTATGTAATATTCTCAAACACTTTTGAAAAAAGTAACTTGAGGACTTTCTAATATTAAAAATTATCACATAATTCTAGTCTTTCTCAGGACATATTTTCTATTGTTTTGTAATTTTTCTACATATTATGAGAGTCATTTGTGCATTTGTGTGTGCACATATAAGTGCCTCTGTGTGTATGTGTATGTTTGTTTATATGTACACAAAAGCCTCAAGCTCTTATTCATAAATCTTGCTCATGACTGGTATTCCATCACCTGAGCCATTCTTCCAATACAGCTTTTGGCTCCTCAATTATAGGTACTGTTGCAAAGACTGTTCTAGCCTAGCTGGTTGCAAACTGAACTTCCCAGACTCCATTACATTCTTAGGTTTTATTTCTCCAGAAGTATCAACTTTTAAGCTATAAACATTTTTGTAAGTGTAAAGTCTATGCTGTAGCCGAGGTTTTTAACTCAAGAATTAAAATAAAGATAGATTAATATACCCATTACATATCCTGAGTGTACACTGTTAGAAATGTGATCGTAAGCTGAGTGGTGGTGAGATCTGAGGATTGGGGTTCAAAGCCACCCCGGGTAAGAAAGTACTGGAGACACTTTTCTGCAATTAACTACAAGAAAACTGGAAGTTGCACTGTGGATCAAGTGGTAGAGCATTAGCCTTGAGCTGAATAGCAGAGGAACAGTGCCCAGGCCCAGAGTTCAAGTGCCAAGACCACCACCAACAACAATAAATATATAAGGAAAGAAAAAGAAATATCATCTTAGCCAGCAGTTCATTGCTAGTATAAGCCCTGTTCTCTCAAGATGGATTTTTTTCCATTTAATTCCATGCTTTTATATCTGACTTGCATTGGAACCAGAATTATACTTCCATTCTACTTTCTACAGAGTTGTGTGATTAGCAAGTGTGATTTAGAAAGGGAGTGGCTTCATACTTCGTGTTCCACCTAGGAGTAATGCTTTCTCTACATCACTCCAATAAATCTACATACTGGACTTGGCTTTATTGTTTCAATGTTGTCTTATTTGTAGAGTCTTCTATAGTGTATTGAACCCATATACTTTAACACAGAACTTCTCTTTCTCCTATTATTGCTATAGTTTCCCTTACTGTTAATTCATATACACGGGAAATAATGTGCTGTACATACACTCACAAAAGGAATGATCTGAGAACCTTCTTCCCATTTACAATTCACTTTAATTTACAGAGACCTTAAAAAGTTTGAACTCAATATACTCATGGATAATATATTTATAAGCAATATAATTTTCATATTTTCTCTTTACTAAGTTTTCTCTGAAACACGTGTTACCTCATGTCCAAAGGTATCCTTGTGTTATTTCAGTGAAGCCAGTAAACATTTATTATACCTCAAGCAGCACCATCAATTGTTACTGGAAGTAATGGTAACTGGATGTGGAAACTGATCCCAGGAGAGGAATGGAACATAGAGGAATGACAAAGTTCAAGTTAACTTGTGCTTTCCTTTTTATTGTACAAGAAAAGAATCCCAAGGCTTGAAGGAAACTCTGTTCTTGACTTTTTCGAATATGTTCTTTACTCATATAAAACTTTTCTGTAAAGTTCTAGTTGAGAGTATTACAAAAATAATGTGCCATTTGAAAGCCATCATAGAACAAAAGGAAATAACGTTTAAAAAGTGTTCTACTGCAAAGAAACAAAGACATGGAGGTTTAAAGTGCTTTATGGATGGATATTTCACCCCTGAGAGGAATCTCTATTTGCAGGAGTCAGTTATCAATTTCTTTAGTCTGGTCCTGAGTTCTCCAGAGCAATAAGGATTCCAGAAAAGCAGGATCCAGTGAGTATGATCACCAAAAGGAGCCTCTTATCAAATGAGTACTCCTTTAAGGAGGGTCCCAAAGAAATATCTGGGTTTTTTTGTTTGCTTGTTTGGTTCGTTTGTGCTGGTTCTGGGGCTTGTACCCAGAAGCTGGACCCTGCCCTGAACAATTTTCTTTCCTGCCCACCTGCCCCCAAAGCTAGTACTCAACTGCTTGAGCCAAAATTCTACTTGTGCTTTTTTGGTGTTTAATTAAAAATGAATTTGAGAGACTATCCTGCCTGGGTTAGCTTTGAACTAAGATAGTAAGAAAGCTAAGTGACATCAACTGAATAGACTTCTCTTTTGAAATAACTAATATTTGATGAAATTTTTTGTTAAAGCTAATATTTGACTATTTTTAAAAGCAGAGAATATGTCCAGCAAAGAAGCCATAAAGTAAGTAATTCAGCAAAAGTAGGTGCATTGAATCATTTTGGAATTTATTTTTCTGCTTGGGAAGATTATTAATTTTGTCGTTCCTTTGGGGGAAACAAAGTCATCTTTCACTTTATTTGTTGGTCATGGGGCTTGAACTCTGATCCTGGGCGCTGTCCCTCAGCTCTTCAGGTCAAGTTGAGTGCTCTACTACTTTTGCTACAGAACTACTTCCGGGTTTCCTGTGCTTAATTGAAGATAAGGGTCTCATGGGCTTTCCTGACCAGGCTGTCTTTCAACCACAATCCTCTGGTCTCAACATTCTGAGTAGCTAGTATTACAGGAGTGAACCACCAGCACCTGGCTCATATTTGCATTTATGTGCACTGAATGACACTATGTAGACAAACAATGGAAATTTGAACCAAATGATGCCATTGCAGCTTTTCAGAAAATTTGAGGTAGCAATAATATGTCCTCCTTTTCCATTCTGTTACATTAATGACTCATTAGCTATGGGATCCCTCCATTAACATCCTCTACCATCTGTATTGGTGTATTTAGTATCAGGAAATGTTCATAGAGAAATATAGAAAGACAGATTTTTAGAAAGCAAAGGATATCGAGTATGAAAGAACAGCATAGAGAGAGATACATTTATCACACAGAGATTAATAACTAGCCTAAGAGATTTAGAATGCTAAAGGCAATGAGGAATAAGCCTAGTTGAAAACTAGTTCTTCAATAACCAAAATTGTTTTCTAGAACAATTTCTGGTATACCTTAGTTACTATCATTTATTCCTTCCATCTGGAGTTATTTTTTCTCTTGTGTCACAACTGTTAATTAGCCTCTGCCTTTTTTTGCAGTCACTGACCAAAAAGGTTTCCAAATGTCACTTAGATTACCTTTCTCTTTGTGATTAGCAGTGACCACACAAAATCCTGGAATCTTTGAATTTCCAGAATTAATCTTCACCTGAAATCTAAGCACATTACTGGCATTAATTGCTGTGACCTAATGACCAAACCTTTTTTTTTTCAAAACATTATTATAAGTAAAATTCATGAATTAGGGACTACTGTCAGGTTTCAGTTTGGAAGGATTCTTTATTTTGCATTTACTAGTTTTTTCTTTTATATCGTGAAAATACTGTACAGAAGGGTTACAATTACAGGGGCAAGATGAGTACATTTCTTATCAAGCATTGTATCCTCCTCCTTTGGTTCCCCTTCTGACCCCCTCCCATCCTCCATCTGCCCCCAGACCCAATCCTCCTTCCCATCCCCCCCACCAAAGTTGTAAAGTTCGTTTTTGACATAACGACTTGCATATCTCATTGTTGCAATGGGTCCACCTGTATCCCTATTTAAATGACGTGTTTTTTCCCTTCCCCTCCACAAATTATATCATTATCAAGTACAGTGAAAGCAAGGGTTATACTCTGGGTGAGGGAAATACAAAACAACCAAGAAATAATTTTATAAATGTGTTAGAAAAAAATCACATGAAAGAAAAAAACATTTAAATACATATCTTAGGGTTCATTTCCCTAACAGCAACTTATCTGATCATTTCTGCTTGACTCAGACATACACTAGTTATTGCAAATAAGGGAAACCCAGGGCTTTCTTTTTTCCTTCCTTCCTTCCTTCCTTCCTTCCTTCCTTCCTTCCTTCCTTCCTTCCTTCCTTCCTTCCTTCCTTCCTTCCTTCCTTCCTTCCTTCCTTCCTTCCTTCCTTCCTTTCTTTCTTTCTTTCTTTCTTTCTTTCTTTCTTTCTTTCTTTCTTTCTTTCTTTCTTTCTTTCATTCTTTCTTTCTTTCTTTCTTTCTCTATTTTCCTTTCTTTCTGTCTTTCTGTCTTTCTTTTTTTGCTCAAGGCTAGCCTTCTACCACTTGAGGCACAGCACCACTTCCAGTTTTTTTTTGTTTATGTGGTAATGGGGTTTTCATGCATGTTAGGCAATCAGTGTACCATGAAGCCACATTCACAAAGCCATAAATGACTTTCTTAAGATGGCATTACATTTTCATTCCATAACTATATCATAATTTTGGCCAGGTGCTAGAAAATGATGTAAAAAACAATACAATACAATAAGTCCAGGAAGGTTGGATGGAAAATGAATAACCATCATGGTCTAGCCAGGGCACAGAGGGGCTTACGTCATGGAGCTGTTTCAACAGTCTGAGCTAGACAGCTCCTGACCCACAGCCCACTTCCTCAATGAGAGGGCTACCTTGGGTTCCAGGCACATAGGGACACTGGGCCACCTCATCCAGAAAACATTCCACCAGTTACTATGTGAGAGACGAAGAAAGAAAATCAGAATTATGCTTAAGTTGGGTGCCAGTGGCTCAGAACTCTAATCCTAGCTACACAGGAGGCTGAGATATGATGATCATGGTTCATAGCCAGTCCGGGCAAAAACGTCTGTGGGACTCTTATCTTCAAACAACCACCAGAAAACCGGAAGTGCGCTCAAGTGGTAGAGCACTAGCCTTGATCTGAAGAGCTTGGGAACGGCGCCCAGGCCTAGAGTTCAAGACCCACAACTGACAAGAAGTGATTCCCACCACATCAAGTGGACTGAATAGCACCCATTGTCCCAAGGAGCATGGTAGAGAAGTCAGGCTGAGCTTCCTGTGACCTTGAGGTCATAAGTAGGTCACCCAGCTTCTCCGTGCATCTGTTTCCTCAGCTGCAAAACTCAACAGAGTGAAGGATCCCCTTCCTCATGGGGATAGGGTAATGATGAGAGCCATGTTTTGTTTCATAATCCCACACCTGTTGCACAATTAATAACAGACCCCACCTGAGCCTTTTCCGGGTATCTTCCTGTCATATGCTCACAGAATTGCTGAGAACCTTATCTGAAGGATGCTCCCTCTGTGCCTAGCCATGCTCCACAGAACCCTCTGTATAAATCCCTTGTTTCCTCACAACTGTCCTCTGAGGAGACTGAAGTCTGATGGTTTTGGCACTATCCAGAACTTCATCTGTGGTCAAGAATCTCCTGGCATGGACTAAAAGTTTGGGATAATCTATCTAAACCAATAACTGAGCATGGCGCTACATGTCTACCATCCCAACTACAGAGGACCATGCTTGGTGGAGCATACCTGTCACAGATAGGAGGACCCCGATCCAGCACAGCCTGAGTCTCTATTGAGTCTCTTTCTCAGAAATGCCCAAGACAGAAAGGTGGCTCCTCAGAGCCAGGGAGAGGAAACAAGCAGGGGGTCAGGGGGACCCCAGTGGAGTGTCTGACCAGCGGCAGGGGTAGTGTTGGGGCAGCCACTCACCTGTGCTGCTCAGAGAAGCTGTTGGCAGCTGTGCCAGGTGGGAAGACCAGTGATGGAGGTGGCATTGTGGATACATGGGCCCAGAGCAGAAGACCAGGGGCAGGGACCTGGTTGGGGCCTTATGACTGCTGGCAGTGCTCCATTGCCTGAGGTTTGAAACCCAGCACCGCAGGAAGTGGGGAGGGAGGTGGGGTGCTGGTGGGAGCATCAATTTCCTACTATACTCCAAACTCTCCTCAAGTCTCTTGCTGATCACTCAACCACCTCTACCTTCCTCAACTTCTGGTAGTGTTGTAAACAAACAGAGGGAATCCTAGTGCTCCCCAGCATCATAGAATGCGGGTGTGGTCACCATTCTTGTATCTCATTGGTCAGAAAGGAGCATGAAAGAATGGGGCTGTAATCCTGTGATGCAAGCAGTATGGGCAGAGCAAGATGACAGCGGCTCGCCTAGCCTTTATTCCCAGGGAACTCTGTCCAATGCAGTTGGGGACAAAAGAGTAACCTGCTTTAGCTGGATGGCTGCACAGATTGTTGTGTATGTCTGTTTGTTGCCAATCCTGGACCTTAAACTCAAGATCTGGACACAGTCTGTGAGCTGCTTTTGCTCAAGGCTGGCCCTCCACACTTGATATGTTGGCACTGAAGTTGGAAAGGAGTCTCAAGAACTTTCTTGGCTTGGGTGACTTTGACCATGATCCTCCTTTCACAGCCTTGTAAGTATCAAGGAGGACTGCTGAGATCCACTGGTCTTGCTGATGTTCTTGGACAGACTGGTGAGTACCCTATTCTCGCAGTGAAATGGTGGGAGCTGGGGCACACAGTTCGAATCGTGATCCTGCCACCTCCAAATGGCAGGAGATCCTAAGAAACTTGTTCCTATCTATATGATACCCAATGGAATATTATGTATGTCATGATTGAATGGGCAGTTCTTGAATGATTCTATGATAAAATTATACACAATTATATTATAGGACACTAATCAATTTTAGTTAATACTTTATTAAGCATTTAAACAATCAAATTCATAAAATGGAGGCATAATGAAATACCTAAGAATTGGGCCAATCATACTATAAAGGTTCCATTATTTTTCTGCCAGGACTGGGATTTGAACTCATGGTCTGGTACCTATGTTGCACTGTGTTGGAAGTGGAAGCTTGCCTCCTTCTTATCAAGAAATTCACGTCTGTTCCTTAGGCCTGATATCGATCCTCAGCACTAGAAAACATCCTATTCATGTACAATTTACATATATGATTTATATTTACATACATATGTTGATTATATTGCATTCAGTGTAGTTATTTTATATTTTTGTTTTGTTCATGTAATGACCATTTATTTTATTGACTATTATGACACATAGAACATTGATTACATAAGGATATAGGTCTGCATATATATTCCACTTCATACCTGACACCCAGGACATTCACAGAAAAGGAAAACATGTGTTACCATCAGCTTCTTACTCAACGATTCAATGTTTGGGAATGCAGGCATCTGAACTCATGGCCTACAAGGCCAAATTCATGAATGGGTGAGTGTCAGCATGCCCTCCTGGGGCAAATTGAGCTGACGGACTATTCCCAGGACCTGAGATTGAGCCCAGGAGTTAACAAAATAAGAACAGATTGACGTGCAGATGGCAGTAAGCTAATAAATATATGTCTTTACAGAGTGCCAGAGATGTCTATATATTATTTAGTTATATAGACTACATTCCTACCAATTCTTGGGTATTTATTATGTGTCCATGTAAGTAATGTAATTGTTTTCTTTCTTAAAAGAAATCAGTGTCCTGAAATTATTGTGTTTCTGTAAGTAATAATAATCTTTTAATGCTTCATATATATTAAATAAAATCAATCAGCCTCCTGAAATCATGCTGTCTAATTTTATAGGAGCATTATTCACGAACAACTTATTCTGTGACACTGACAACATTCCATTTTTATTCCTATGGTTGGAAACCTGTTTCTTAGTATCTCCTGCCATTGGTTGTTGAGGGCCTATATTGCCACGTGGGCCTATGGCTTCCCCAATAGTCTGCCAGCCTTCAGCAATGCAAAGTGAAGTACTCTTTGCAACAGTGTAATTCAGACTCAGGAGGGTCATGTGCAAAGGAAGAAAACCTAAAAAGGCCACAGTTTTTCTGTACATTGTTTTCCCTGCAAGGCCTGGGGGTCGAGGATCCCAGGAACAGCTGTGAGTCCAGTGGCTGCACCCCAGCCTAGGGTGATCGAAGCTGAGGCAGAGTTACCACGACCTGAGTTCAAGCCCCGTGCTGAGAAAAAGTTTTTAAAAAATTAGCTCCCTGGCTTGCAATTCCAGCTATTTATTCTGCCAGGTGTTGGATTTGAACTAAGGATCAGGGTAAATCTGCAGCAATGTGGATGAAGGGGAAGATCACCGTACTTGAAGATAAGAATGTCAAGCCTGTTCACTAGTCCTGAATTCAAGCCCCATCCCTGGAAAACATACTATTTACATGCATTGTAAAGATAGGATTTATACTTACCTATAGATGTTCAGTCCATACATGTTTGGTGTGGTTGTTCCTTGTATTTTTTGTTTTATTCATTTATTTACCATTGATTTTACTATATGAAACCCATTTCGTTTATTACATTGATGACATCCTATCACAGAGCACTAGGTTTGTAGAAATGTACTCCATCATGCTTGACACCTAGAATTCTCAGAGGAAAGGAAAACAAGTTTCACATTCAGCTTCTTACTCGATGATCCATGTGTTAATGTTACTGGGATCTCAACTCAGGGCCTAGAAGGAACAATTGGCCAATAAATCAAGGTGAACACACCAACCTGTGAGCAACCAAGGAGCTAGGTCATTCCCAGGATCTGACATTGACCCCCAGGGTGGTCCAATATAAGTTCATAATTTCATAAGTTCATAATTTAAACATACGATCTAAATTGACATACATGTGTGGACAGCATCTTGTGTATGGTGCACTTCTCCTTATTTTGTCTCTAATTCATGGAGGTATTGTTTATTTTACTAAGTATGGTGACAGGTATAACTGTGCTGACATGGACGACGACCTGTTCCCATGGTTATAGGGTTGCTTATGCATTTTCCATCCTCTTCTTTCACAGGAGAGGAAAACGTGTGCAACAACTGGCTTCTGACATCAGAATGAATCTTTTGTCAGTGCTGGGATTTGAACTCAGGTCTGGGTAGCTCTGTTGCACTGTGGGAGAATTGAAGCTCGCCATCCTTGAAGACTAGAATGTCAGGCATGGTCCAGGGCCTGATTTGAAGGCCCAGCACTGGACAAAATAATAAGCCCACCTTTTTTAAACATAAGATCTCTCTTTACCTACAGGAGTGGTATGCATCTTGAGTTCATTGTAGTTATACTTTTTAATTTGTGTCTTATTCATGGATGTATTGTGTATTTTATTGAGTATGGTGACAGATATAACTGTGCTGACATGGATGACAACCTATTTCCATGGCTATAGAGTTGCCTCTATAGCATTCTCCATCTGCGCTGAGACCCAGGACTTTCGCAGGACAGGAAAAAAGGTGGATCAATTGGATTCTTACATCAGGTTGAATATTTTGGCAGTGCTGGGATTTGAACTCAAGGTCCAGCAGGCCCAATCAGTGAAAGGGACATGTTGAGAACACCAACGTGTGAGCCACTAAGGAGCTAAGCCATTCCCAGGACCTGAGATCCAGCCCAGGTGGGGGCCAATATAGCCATGAATTCATAATTAAACAGAGGATTTATAGTTCTAAACATTGGTGAGCAGCATCTTGTGTTCGGTGTAGTCATTCTCTTTATTTTGTGTCTTATTCATTGATGTATTGTGTATTTTCTTGAGTATAGAATGACAGATATAACTCTGGTGAACTGGAAGACAACCTATTCCCATGAGTATAGACTTGCCTATACATTCTCCTTCCTAGGTGAGACACAGAACTTGCACAGCCTAGGAAAACAGATGCAACAACTGGCCTCTCACATCAGGGTGAACTTTTGGCAGTGCTGGGATTCGAACTCAAAGCCTAGGAGGCCCAACTGCCCAATGGGATCATGTGATCATACCAGACTGTGAGCCACTAAGGAGCTGGGTCATTCCCTGGAACTGAGTTTGAGCCCCAGGGAGGCCTCAATTGTCCTCAATGCATCATTGAAACAAAGTATGTATATTCACATCCATGTGTGGACTTCATCATGCATTGAGTGTAGTTATTCTCTTTATTTTGTATGCTATTCATGGATATATTGTGTATTTTCTTGAGTATATAATGACAAGTATACCTTGACTGACATGGATAACAACTTATTCCCATAGCCACAGGGTGGCCCATTTATTCTCCATCCTAGCTGAGACCCATGACTTGCACAGGAAAGAAAAACAGGTGCAATGATTGGCTTTTGACATCAAGCTGAATCTTTTGGCAGGCCTGGGATCTGAACGTGGGACCTAGCAGGCCCAATTGGTGAATGGGTCCACATGAGCACACCAGCCTGTGAGCCATGAAGGACCTAGTCCATTCAAAGACCTGAGATTGAGGCCCCCGACAGGGGGAAACTGGGGAGGATAATAGTCACCCACTCATAAGCTGAAGGTAGTATGCAAATAAGTACATATTTGTGTAGAGTAGGAGAGATGGTGACTTGTAATGGAATCCATTCTGTGTGACTACTGTTTCTTGGATCTTTCTGGATGCCTCCATTTCATGACTGTGATGATAATTATCATGCTTCATCAACTCTTCTCTACAAATAATCAATACTCCATGAGTCTTGCCTATCATTTCCTACTCGCATCATGCATGAACTACTCATTCAGGGATGAGATCGATCGCTTTCCATGACTCCTCATAGGTTCACAAACGAGTATCTCAGGGTCCCCCGCAATTCCCTCCTTGTAGGGGGGGCTGATTTGAAGCCTCAGACCTGGAAAAGTTCATCTTACATACGTTTTAAAGTTAGGATTTGTAATTCCGTACAGATGTTCAGTCCATATTGTGTTTGCTGTGGTTATTCATTTTATTTCTTGTTTTATTCATTTATTTACCATTTATTTTATTGACTCTGATGATACATATACAATTTATTACATAGTTTACATCCCATCACAAAGTATCTAGATTTTAGATGTGTTCTCCATCAAGCCTGGCAGTGCTAGGATCTGAACTCAGTGCCTAGCAGGCTCAATTCAAGAATGAGTGAGTTTGAGCATGGCAGCCTCTAGCCAATGAGGCTGTCAGATGGTTCCCAGATCGACCCCTAGGTTTGGCCAAAACAGTGATACATGGATAGGCAGATGGTGGTATACAAAGAAATATACATTGGTAAAGAGTGCCAGGGCTGTCTATCTATGATAAAATGACACCTATAACTTTCCTACCAAATCGATTATTGCATCCAATTTTAGACTAGACCGGTGTATGAACTACACTTTCAATCAGTATTCCTATGAATAGGAATGAGTCTCTTGTGATCCCCTGCCATTGGTGTCAGGACTGGGATTTGAATCCAGGGCCATGTTCACAGGTTGGCCTATGGCTTCACTGATATCCCACCAGCCATCAGCAATGACAGGTCAAGTCGACTTTGCATCCATATCATTCAGACCTAGGATGGTCAACATGCAAAGAAAAAAACAAGTAAAACCCCAGCACTCTGCACCTCACCACTTTTTGTGCTTTCCAGCTTTTTTTCTTCCTAAAATCCCTCTGGGCCTAGGATATCAGGATCGGCTATGGGTCTGGAGACTGCACCCCAGCCTAGGGAGATCCAAGCTGAGGCAGAGTTTACACGACCTGACTTCAAGCCCCATGTTTGGCCAAAAATTAATTAATTAATTAATCATTTATCTAAATTTAAAAAAATAAAGCTCCCTGGTTTGGAATTTCTGCCGGTTTTCTTTCCTAGCCTGGGATTTAGAATCAGGGTCTTGGTAAATCTTTAGCAATGTGAGGAAAGAGTTGCCACTACATGAATTCAAAGCCTGTGCAAACCAAAATTGGAAAACTAAGTCACTGACCTTGGCAGGGGGAGGTAGTTGTGGAGATGGGAGGGAAAGGATAGTAGGGGGAAAACAAAGGGGGAGTCAACAATGCTCAATAGAAAATGTACTCATTACCTTGCTCCTGTAACTGTACAACATTTTTACAATAAAAACGTATTTAAAAAAGGGAAACAATGTATATCTCAGAGAAGCAATCAGGGAAGGATGTCTGAATAGCTGTACAAAATTCTACACTGCTTTTTTTAAATGTTCAGTATGGAACTGAAAAAACATAACTGCTTCCATTAATAAAAATTAAGTCACTGTCTTGGAACTGGGGCCAGTATTTCTGCCATTGCTAGGATTTGAGCTCACCATCCAGGTAACTCTTTTGCAGCATGGGTGAAGGCAGAGCTCACTGTCCTTGAGGAAAAGAAATTCAGGCTAGAATTCCCATGTCTTGAATGAAGGTCCTGCAAGAGAAAAAATATTTCTATACTTATGTAATATATGATATATATTTACATATGTATGTTAATTTCATATTATGATTTTTATTATTGATTTTGCATTTTATTTTTCTTTGATTTATTTAATGATTATTGTATTTAGTATTATTATACACAATGTTTTTTACATTTTGCACATATATTATAATATTAAACACAATAATTTAGGATATTGACTCATTTTTCATTATTATTTTATTAAGTGTTGAAACACAGTACATAATTAAATGGAAGCATTTGTCACAGTCTTCACATGTTTAGAGTCTGCCCCAAGTATGAGCTTTGTCTTATCTTTGGACATCTTCCCATTGGGATTTCTTTTTATAGTCAGTTTATAGTCAGAAACCTTTTTTTGAGGATAGGCAGGTGAGGGATAAAATTGGAAAGGTGGCTTAGAAATGTGGCTTAGTGGTAAAGAGCTTGCTCAACATGCATGAATCCTTAGTGCCACATACTCAGAAAAAGCCAGAAGCTGTGGAGTGGCTAAAGTGGCTAGACTTGAGAAAAAGAAGCTCAGGGACAGTACCCAGGCCCTATGATAAAGCCCCAGAAGTGTCAAAAACAATAGGCGAGATGACAGTGGCTCACACCTGGAACCCTAGTTTGTCAGTAGACTGAGAGCTGAAGACCAAAGTTCAAAGACAACCTAGGCAAGGAAAAGCCTGTTAGACTCTTATCTCCAGTGAACCACCAAAACACCCCATGAGGTGCTGTGGCTAAAGTGGTAGAGTGTTAGCCTTGAGCTGAAGGGACCAGGGACAGTGCCCAGGCTTGAGTTCGAGACACACACCTGGAAAAAAAAGTGAGGGTTTATCAAAGTACTTTTCCTATTTACTAATTAGGAGAACATTCTCTGGAAAATGAACACTGATGTACACCAGAATTGGAGGTAGAGCTCCAGGTTCAAGTGTAGCAGATCCATATACCCAGCCTCTCAGACTCCAGCATTGTAACCTTGTGTCCTACAGGGTTCTGAACGGTCCATTGTTGAAAGGCTTAATATGTTCCCCAAACACTTTGCGATAAGCATTTGACTTGTATTGTCAATGTCATTACAGTTCTGAACCTACCAGAGCACCAGTAGCTCACGCCCATCACCCTAGCTCTGGAGCGTGAGGTCTCAGGAACACAGGGTGAAGCCAATCAAGGCAGGGAAGTCTATGACACTCTGACTTCCACTTCTGAAAGGTCAGATGTTCAAAGAGGTTCTTGTGTTTCCCTTGGTGATGAGAATTTACTGGCACTTTAAATGTTCTTAGAGTTCCTGAGTTATCAAAGGAGGAAAGAAATATCAATGACCCATCCGAGGTTCAAATGAAGTTCTCAGGATCCAAGCTCTAGCCCTGTTAGCAGGATGAACTCCAGTGTAACACTGTATTTGAAGGACAGAAAACAGTTGCAAAAGCCAGGCTAGGTGCAGAGACCTAGGCCTGCAGGATTAGGAGGCAGAATGTACACACTAAACAGGGAAGTGAGCTGCAAAACCACTTCATTCATTCCAGGAACAACCAGCAATGAAGGGAAACCTGAAATATTTGTTAGTTACACCAGGGTCAGGCTTTTCTCAGCCTCTTCAAACAATGACTAATTAACCTTCCTCCTTCAGTGAAGGGAGCCTCAGGCTATCTTTAGGTTACCAATAGAGAGCCAGTTTATTGGGGGAGAGGGGAGGAACAGAGTAGAAAAACCCTGCTCTCTCGTCTTAGGGAGTGGGTTTTTGACTCTCCATCTGTCAGATTTGAAGCCCTTCTTCTACCTCTGCCAGTCCATACTCCTTCCTTCATTCTCCACTTATTTAATGCAAATCCCCAGACCAACTAGAGGCATGGCTGTTTCTCTTCTGTCTCCAAGCCCCTGAATTAGAACCTAGCTCTGCCCTCGTGGCTCTGGGGCCTTTGGCTACCTTAGAAGTGGGAAAGAGACAGTCTTCCTGCTCTGTAATTGTGTGAAGGTGATGCTGGTGGCATAGCACACTGCAGAAGGCCTCAGGAATGGGAAGTGTTCCCTTCTTTCCTCCTGACATCCAAGACCAGATTTATCTATCAACTTTCTATCTATCAACTTTCTATCTTTCTATCTATCTATCTATCTATCTATCTATCTATCTATCTATCTATCTATCTATCTATCTATCTATCTATCTATCTATCTATCTATCTATCTATCTATCTATCTATCTATCTATCTATCTATCTAATCTACCTACCTACCTACTTAGGTATCTCTTTGCCAGTTTTTGGGTTGAACTCAAGGTCTGGGCACTGTCTGTAGCACTCTACTTCTTAAGCCACAGCACAAATTCTGGCTTTTTCTCTGTATGTGATACCGAGGAATCATACCCAGGACTTCTTGCATGCTAGGCAAGCACTCTCTCTCTAATCCACATTCCCAGCCCCTTCATATTTTCCTGAATGGTAGTTTTTAAACATAAGTATGCTACCATTTTAAGTCCCTTAGGTTAATTTTCTGAATACTGGTTACTTCTACAAAACCTGATATTCTTTTCCCCTGCCTGATTTGTGACTGGTCCTGCATTGGCCTCATAATTAATGTAAATAAAGGCTGCTGAGATCTGCTGTGTGCATCATATAATGACACAGGACTGCAAACCTGGAAGAGAAAAGCCATGGGTCTGAAATGAAGAAAATGGTGCAGTATGCACTAGGAGCATATTTGAAAAAATGAACGAGTAAATAAAAGAAAAAGTATTGCATACAGTCTGTTTGCACTCATGGAGGTAATATACACACATAAGTAGGTAGGGCATTGATAAATAAATTTGGCCTTCTCTTTATGAAAACTTTTGTGGTCATTCCAGGGCTTAAACTCAAGCTCGATGCGTTCCTTGGATGTTTTTCCCAAGGCTGAGGTGTTACCGCCACCACAGCTCCACTTCCAGCCATCTGGTCGTTAATTGGACATAAGCACCTCCCAGGATTTCCTGACTGTTCTAGCCTGTGTTTCCTGCTTGGCTTTCTCTCTCAAAGCTGGAGCTCTTCCCTCTGGACCACTGCTCCACTTCTAGTTTTCTGATGGTTTATTGGAGATAAGAGTCTCACAGACTTCCTGCTCAGGCTGACTTTGAATGGCGATTTCCCGAAGAGGCTTCAAGCAGCTTTTCTCAAGGATACACAGAGGAGCTGCTCCACACAAAACCTTATTGTAAATCTTGAGAGGCACTAGAGGAAAAGTGATATATGAAGATGTTTCTAGTGTGTTCTAGATACTTAAGGTTGGAGACACAATACACTCATAAATATTAGATCATTTTATTGGCAAAAGGAACAATGCAGACATTATGAGAATCATTGCAGCTTTCAGTCCTCTCATCCTGAGACAGTAAATTCACTGCAGCTCAATGCTAAGTGACAGAACTGGCATGTCCTGCGGATATATTCTCCCAATTCCTGTGACATTCATTTCTCACTTTTGGCTTCAAACCTGTGACCAGAGGGGAAGATGAGGCGAGAAAATCCTTCTCACTGAAAACAGCCATAAAGATCATTGGCTAGTTAACTTATAAATTCAAGGCATTGGAATGACCCTGTTAAGAAGTCAGATTGTGGGCTGGGAAGGTGGCTCAGTGGTAGAGAGCTTGCCTTGCATGCCTGAGGCCCTGGGTTCGATTCCTCAGCACCACATAAACAAAATGAAAAAAGCCGGAAGTGGTGCTATGGTTCAAGTGGTAGAGCGCTAGGCTTGAGCTGAAGAGCTGAGGGACAGCGCCCAGGCCCAGAGTTCAGACCTCACAACCGGACCCAAAAAAAAAAAAAGAAGTCATATTGTCCAGATTAAAAAATGAAGAGAAAGAAGGTACCAGTGGCTGCTGACTGTAATCCCAGCTCCTTAGGAGGCTGAGATGTAGAGAATCTTAGTTTGCATCCAGCCTGCATAGGAAAGTCCATGACACTGTTATTTCTAAGAGATCACAGAAAAAACCAAAGTGGGGCTGTGATTCAAGGTTAATGCACTATCCTTGAGCAAAAGGAGCTCAGGGACAATGCCTAGACACATAGTTCAACCCCAGGAACTGCCCCGTCAAAGAGCCTGTACCACCATATCTTTGTGTATGTATGGACGTATTCCTATAGGTGAAGCTCCAAAGTAGCTATGATGAACGGCACCAATTTGTATTCATTAAAATTATTTCATAACAGAGATTGCTTTCATGACACTGCATGTTCCAGGGCTCCCTTCTCTGGTCCCATTATAACCTGTGGGTTTCTCTGCATCCCAGGCCTTGTGGACGAAATATCTCTCATTTCCTGGACAGGCAGAAAAAAGGCCTCATTCCTGTACTGCTGTGTAATAAACAACTGCATCCAGGTCAGATAGTGAGAAGGAGTGCAGGCGGGCTCTGAAGGTCAGGAGAGAAAGGTCACTGTGTACTCGCAACTATCTCTCTCCCCAGTGCTCTGTTTTGACAGGAAGCTTTCATTTGTGCCACCACCCATGGCAGGCCAAATCCTGTGCACTTATCTTGCCTTTGTGAGACTATATACCAGTGTTCAGATACAGTTCTCAATATAATTCAAAAGTCCTTCTGGCAGACAACTAGGGCACTGAAGCTCATGAAATGTTTCATTGAGGGCGATGTTGGGCCTATGATGCTTCTCCTAGGTTTTTG
Organism: Dipodomys merriami; assembly: GCF_024711535.1. Taxonomy (NCBI): domain Eukaryota; kingdom Metazoa; phylum Chordata; class Mammalia; order Rodentia; family Heteromyidae; genus Dipodomys; species Dipodomys merriami. Next base: position 806,595 of record NW_027204304.1, read on the forward strand.
CAAGCTTGGGAAATCCAAGCACATATCTGATATCACAAAGCTTCCTGTCTTCTAGGGCTGGTGAATCACATCAGGTTTTGAAACTTTTGACCTCTCCTAGTTTGGCCCTGGGTGGCTAGCTTTTGGGGACACGGGGCTAAGGTGTTGACCATGATCTCAGTGAAGAAGCCTGGTACCTTACCATTTTGTGTAACAGCATCACTCATAATCTGTGTGTGTGTGTGTGTGTGTGTGTGTGTGTGTGTGTGTGTGTGTGTGTGTGTGTGTGTGTGTGTGTGTGTGTGTACGTGTGCGGGCATGCGTGTGGGCCCATTCACCATTCTTGGAAGTTGAACTCAGGACCTGAGCACTGTACCTAGATTTTCTTGTACAAGGATAGTCCTCTCTTACTTGAGCCACAGAACCACTTCAGGATTTTTTTTATTGATGTGGTCCTGAGAAATCAAACCCAGGGTTTCATATATACAAAGCACTCTACTCCTAAGGCACATTCCCAGCCCTCTATTTCAGGTTTGTTATTTTCTTTCTGTCGTTTTTTTTATTGTTGTAGTAGTTGATGTCTAGGCATGGGTGCTGTCCTTGAGCTATTCAGCTCATGTCTTGTGCTCTACTACTTGAGCCAAAGCGCCATTTCAGCTTTTCTGGTGGTCCATTGGAGCAAAGTGTCTCCAGGACTTTCCTGCCCAGGCTAGCTTTGAACCATGAACCTCAGATCTCATCCTCCTGAGTAGCTAGGATGACAAACATGAGCGTCAATCAGTCAGCTTCTACTTCAGTTTTCTTAGTGGTGAATTGGAGATAGTCTCATGGGACCTTTTTGCCTGGGATAGTTTGGAACCCAGATCCCCAGATCTCAGCATCCTGAGAAGGCAGGATGACAGACCTCCGCTATAGACCCCTAGGCCATGGCTTCTGGTGCAAGGGGCTCCTTGGCTCCACATGGTGGAGTGCTAGCCATGAGCCCAAGAGGTAAGGGTCAGTGCCTAGGCCCCTAGTTCAAGGTTCATGACTGAGAAAATACAAAACAAAACAATTTTCCGCAGGAGACAACTCACTAGTCTTCAGTAATAGGTCCCTGCCATGGGGACCTATCTGAGCCTCAATATTCTTGTCTGCATAATCATCTCAGTTGTGGAGCTCTTACAAGGACAAGTTGAAAGAATGCACCCTGTGAAAGACACAGCACATGGCATTCTTTGCATGACTCAGCACACAGCATCTTGTGAAAGTCTCAGCACCCAGCACCCAATGAAGGACTCAGCACACTCCACCTTGTGAAGGACTCAGCACATAGCACCATTGCACGTGCAGGACTCAGCACAGATCACTCGATGAAGGACTCAGCACAAAGCTCTGTTCCACAAGCTATAATTAGAATTAAGGTGGTTTCACATTCTTCAAGGAACATTTCATATCTAATAGTTTAGTGGGGTGTTTTTATTTTGGGGGAGGTAAGTTATGGTGCTTGAGTTCAAAACATGGGGATACGGTTCTAATAACATTTTTTCAAGGCTAGTGTTCTACCATTTCAAGCCATATTTCAAAGATTCTAGCAGACTTCCTGCCAGGATTTAAAGCCCCCAAGCAGCCAAGATGTCGCGGGTAAGGCAGAGTAATCCAGGATGATGGGGGTAACCCATGGAGCTGGGTTACAGCAGTTTACATCTGGCTAAGTCAGGTTAGGTGACAGCTGTCAGCACCAGACTCCTAGCTTTCTCTGTGATGAGGTATTTGATGTCCTGTCCTTCTATAGTTGCAGTGAGTATATTCTACCTTTTTTAAAAAAATTTTTGGCAGTCCTGGGACTTGAGTAAGGGCTTTGACACTGTCCCTAAGCGTTTGTGCTCAAGGTTAGCACTCAGTTGATTGAAAGACAGCAGAACTTCTAGGTTTTCTTTTTATGTGGCACTGAGGGCTCGAACCCAGGGATTCGTGCTTACTAGTCAAGCACTCAACCAACGAGCCACAGGAGTGAAAGAGTTAAAATAGATAGAGGTTGCTGTATATAATTTTATATACACAAAAGATGTCTGTACATTATTAATTTATAGATAATATTACTACCAATTTTTAGGTATTAAATTATGTCTCCATTTAATCATGTGTCTCAGTTAACAATTAATAAAGCATTAATTAAAATTATAAGTACATACATCTGTACATAAATTACATATTTTATAGAATGTGACAGATGTCTATATAATTAAATTATGCATCATGTGTTACTACCAATTATTAGGTATTTATGTTTCCATGCAATTTTCATTCTATTAATGCTTAATAAAATATTAAACTTAATCCATATCCTATAATTAGTGTGTCTAATTTTATCCTAGAATGATTCACTACTAATTCAATCTGTTTTTCATTTATTGTAGTGACAATTCTTCCACCAATGACATTTTTTACATTTATGACATCCTATTACATAGCATATATATTTGCATCTGAATTATACATCCTGTCACTGAGCACTTTTCAAAGAAAAAGAAAATATGTGTCACGCTCGGCTTCTTCCTCCTCGATTACATTTTTGGCATTACTGGGATCTAAATTCAGGGCCTAGAAGGCTCAATTCATGAATGGGTGACTGTCAGCACAGAAGCCTCTAGCCAATTCATCTGCCAGGCAGTTCCCAGGCCCTGAGATCGAGCCCCATATGTTGACCACATATTGCACTTAGTGTAGTTATTCATTTTATTTTTTGTTTTATTAATTTATTTACTATTTATTTTATTGATTTTTATTACACATGAAATATTTACTCCATATATTACATAAGATATAGATTTGCCTATGTATGAAACTTCATACCTTACACCCAGGACTTTCAAAGAATTGGAAAACATATGTCACCATGGGATTCTTACTCCATGATTCAATTTTTGTGAGTGCTGGCATTAGAACTCACAGCCTGTAAGTCCCAATTCATGAATGGGTGAGTGTCAGGACGCTAGCCTGGGGCATATTGAGCTAACAAGCATTTCTAGCACCTGAGATTGAGCCCCAGGGGCTGACAAGATAAGAACAGATTGACATGCAGATGGTAATACACAAATAAATATAGATCTTTATAGAGTGCCAGTGATGTCTATACATTATTTATGTATATAGACTGCATTTCTGCCAATTCTTGGGTATTTATTATGCCTCCATGTAATTAGTATTCTTGTTTTCATCCTTAATGAATTATTAATAAAGCAACCAGTGTCCCAAAACTATTGCATCCATGTAATTAATACTATTCTTTGAATGTGTCAAAAATATTCATTAAAATCCATTGGTCTCCTAAAATCACTCCATCTAATTGTATAGTAGTATTCAGAAACAACTAATTCAACTTTGCCATTCATAATCTTCCATCGGTAATCCTATGAATAGGAACGAGATTCTTAGGTTCTCCCTTCATTGGTAGGGGTCAGGACTGTGCTTCAAACACATGGTCTATGTTGCCGTGTTGGCCTAAGGCTTCCCTGGTGGCCCACCAGCCTTCAGCAATGCCAGGTTATCAACATTTTGCAGCCGTGTCATTCAGACCCAGGATGATCACTTTGCAAAGAAAACAAATGTAAAACTGGTAAGTTGCCAGTTTTTATTTTTCTGTGTCGCATTATTTATTATTGTTTTCCTGTCAGCATTTGAGGCCCAGGAACCCAGGTTTGGCTGAGTCCAGTGGTTGCACCCCAGCCTAGAGTGAGGCAGAATTGCCACTACCTGAGATCAAGCCCTGTGCTTGACAAAATAAAAATACATACATATATACATTAAAATATTTAAAATATTATGAGGCTCCTTGGCTTGGAATTCAGGCCATTGTTTTTGCCAGGCCTGGGATTTGAACTCAGGATGTGGGTAAATCTCTAGCACTGTGGGGGATGGGAAGATCACCGGGCTGGAAGACAAGAAAGCCAGGCCTGTTTCCAGGGCCTGAATTCAAATCCTAGCACTTGAAAAAATAATATTCGTATATATTTGAAATACATGATTCATATTTACATACACATGCTTATTGCATATTGTAGTTAGTGTATTCATTTTATTTTGTGTTTTATTTCTTATGTATTTGAGAGTGAGCATGATTACACATATAACATTTTGCATCCTATTACATAAGACATAGCTTTGCCTATGTATTCTACATCATTCCTGAGACCCAGGACTTTCACTGATACAGAAAACAAGTGGAACAATTGGCTTTTCGAACAGGATTAAGTTTCTGGCAATTCTCTGACTTGAACTCAGGGCCTAGCAGGCCCACTTCATTAATGGTTAAATGTTAGCACACCAGTCTGATGCAAGTGAAGTTGGCCGGGCAATTTGAGGACCTGAGATCAAGCCCTAGGAATGGCCAATATATAAACAGGTAGATGTTTAGATTGCAGTGTTTGTGTGTGTGTGTGTGTGTGTGTGTGTGTGTGTGTGTGTGTGTGTGTGTGTGCATGTGTGTGTGCATTTACATATGTGTATGCATCTATAAATATATACAGAGAGAGACAGGCATTTATGTAGAATCTAGTGTATAACCCAATATAAAGAGTGTTGTCTGTACCTTATTTTTATATATTCTATTACTACCAATTATTTGGTATAAAATTATGCTTCCAATTATCATGGTAGAAGAATTAACAAAGTATTAATTAATCAATGACATATATTTATTGCATACAATCTTATACTGGAATGACTAGCTAGTTAGTAATTCAATTAATACATGTCAAATATTCTATTAATGTTCCTATAGATAGGAACGAGTTTCCTAGGATCTTCAGCTGTGTGTAGGAGGCAGTTCTAGGATCGATCTCAGTGCCTAGGTGTCTGGGTTTGGCTCAGGCTTCACTGACAGCCCCCCAGCCGTCATCCATGCAAGGTCACATACAATTTTCAAGCCAAGTCATTGAGACTCAGGAGGGTCACAGTGCTAAGGAAACAAAAGTAAAAACTGTTGTGTAACATTTTCTGGTTTTTCCTCCTCCATTTTTGTAGGTTTAATGTATTTTTGCCAGTGCTGGGAGTTGAACTCTGGTCCTAGGATCCCTGGATCATCTGTAGGTGAAAAAGCTGCACCCCAGCCTAGGGTAATCATGATTTAAGACACAATAAAATGTTTCCTTGAGCAAAAGGAGCTCAGGGAAAATGACTAGGCTCACAGTTCAAGCCCAGGACCTGCCACAAAAAAAGAGCCTGTAACTCCATGTGTCTGTGTATGTATGCATGTATTTGTATCAGTGAAGATCCAGAGTTGCCATGAAGAAAGGCACCCAGCTAGGAAATTTGCTTTGAATAGAATGATTTCATAGCACAGAGAGTGCTTTCAAGACAATCCATGTTTCGGGGCTCCCATGGTGTTCCCAGTGTAGCCTGAGGGGTCTCCATACCCCAGGCTACCAGAGGAAGTTGGCTTCATTGTTGGAACAGGCGGACAAAAAGCTTCACTCCTGTAAAGCTGCATAACAAACAATTCATCCGGGCCAATTAATGAGGATGAATGTGCACAGGTTCTGATGGTCAGGAGAAAAAGGCCTGTTTGTACCCCCAAGCTATCTCTCTCCCCAGTGGTCTTTTTTGATAGGAAACCTTCATTTGTGCCACCTTCTGTGGCAGGCCAAGTTCCCTGCACTCATCCTGTCTTTGTAAGACTATGTTTCAGTGTTGAAACAAACTGCTACAATTAATTCAAGTGTCCTTATGGCAGACAATTAGGGAGCTGAACATAATGGAATGATATATTATTGGCAAAGGTGCCTCCATGTGGTGTGTGTGTGTCTGTGTGTGTGTGTGTGCATACACCATTCCTGGTGTTTGTACTCAGGACCTAACTGAAGAGCTAAAGTAATTCCGTTTTAAGATCAAGCCCCCTGAGCTCTGCTGCCCTCAAAGTAACCCCCAAAGAGAGCTGTGCTGCCAAAGAGAAAAATAGTTCTCAGAAAAACCGCAGGTTGCCACCAACCCTGCCCACCCTTAAAGAACAGAACAGTTGCCCAGGTGTTCCAGCTGAAAAAGGGAAGTGTGATCAAGGTGGAAATAAACCCCCTGAACTTGTGAACTTGCTTGTGTGGAAACCCCCTAAACTTGTTTGTTTGATACTATAAAAGCTGTGTCAATTTTATGCTTGGGGTCTCTTAGCATCACCAGTTACCAAGTGCACAGAGGACCAAGCTCCAGCTTGCAATAAACGACTCATGGTTTCTGGTGGTCTGAGAGGGGGCATCCGAAAACTGGGCACTTTATGTGGGAGCTTGTCCGGGATAGACCCCCCCATAAGCCACACAGATACTTGATCAGCGAGTCGTCCAGCTAGCCGATAAGAGGGGGTGCAGCTGCTTTATATTGAGTGTTTTGTGTTTGATTTGCAAGTAGGGTTTTGGAGCTGGCAAGAAACGTTGGTGGACGTGCTACAAGGTAGCCAGCAGGCAAGTTGAAGACATTCCCTGGGCCCTTGGGGAAGCCCTCCCCAGTGGGGTCTTGCTTGACTCTGTCGTCTTTTGGACCATGACTTGTCCGGCCTCTGCCACTCTGGGTGAAGGGAGATTATCCACCTCCCGGGTAGGGACTTACCGGCCTCCGCCATCCTTTGGAACAGGAACTCGTCTGGCCTCCACCACCGTGGCTTAGGGGTGGATTGGAGCTTGAGATCAACACGCATGCTTTCTTTGTCTCATTTGTAGTTGCCATTTTAATTCAGCGCCTCTCTTTCTTTCCTTTCCTTGTTGATTTTACTTTCATTTTCGGATCAGCGGGCATCCTGGAGCCTCCCGAATGGGGTGGCCAGAGGCTCCTTTCACCTCAGCCGCTCTCCCATTTTAATACTTTTGGAATTTTAGGATAACATCAAAGGTTGACTTATTCTCTAGAAGAGGAGGCAGTGGGGAAAGGGAGAACCTGCAGGATCTAGCAATAACTTTGAAAGGGGCCTGCAGGGAAAACTCGCAGCCAGATGAATCTGCCACTGACCACCAAGTGCCACCAGCAAGATCTTAGCCTCGGGCCTTGGCCCAGAGGGTCTAAGTATGGGGGGGGGGAGACAGTCAGAGGGGATGGCTTCCAGGGTCTTTTTTCCCTTGCCCCAAGATGACCTTGGAAGGCCCCTGGGTCAACATTTGCAGGAATCTAAAAAAAAAAAAAGAAATCGTCTGATGGTGAGATGTTGCCCAATTCACGGAGATCTGATTTTGTCTTTGTGGCCACTTGTCTGTCTTGTTTACTTTGTGTCGTTTCTGTTCTATTTTTGAGGTGCAGAAATTCTAGGTGAGGGTGGCCAGCTCACTCAGCAGATTCTGAATTCAGCTTGCTGAGTGAGAATGGTGCAGTTCTGGTAGGAATGAACTGAGGGCCCATTAGTCCCCAACTCAGCATTTGGCTGTTGTCTAGTTCTGTTTTAGAATTGGTACCTGTTTTAAGTGTGGATTCTTGGTTTTTGTGTTTATTTATATTTTTGTTATTTATTTGAACATCTCTGGGGAAATAAAAGTTCCAGGCTCTGGCTGGGCTCAGCCACAGACCTGCTATGCTTGCCTCACTGTGAGGTGTGAAAAGTTGCTGGACTAGTCTGGTTCCTTTCAGGCCTTGGGCTGCTTTTTCTCCTTGTGGAGGCTGCCTGAGCGGAGGGTGTGGAAGGCTATGCACCTGGTTTGGATTTTTCAGCAAGTCCTGACAATGTAACAATTTGTAAAGTGCTCTTGTCTAAAATTGGATAAAATTCAGGCCAGTTTAGTTTCAGGTGACCCCTTGAACCAGCCCTTCTCCAACAGGTGGATTCAAAAGATCTGTTGATGAATTGCCTTGCTAAACAAGCAAGCCCTGGGAAAATGAAGCTTAACAAAGGTACTTAGTTTAAAAAAATACTGTCTTAAATTTTTGTTAAAAAACTTTAAAAAAATCTATGTAAAACTGATTTTGATTTTTGCATGATTTAAGATCTGTGTGTTTTCTATGTGTTTGTAAACATGTTCAAAATAAAAATTGTCATCATGCTGTAAAAATTGGGTGAGTTTAAGTTTAAAATGTAAAAGGTTAAGAGGTTTAGACATTACTAAAAATTTAAAAAATTTTTCACATTTTTTAAATGGCTTTTTAAGGATTCCTTAAAGTAAAAATTATAAAATCTGTTATTTTAAATTTTAATATTTTAAAATGCTTTGGCAGTTTGGGATTTAGTTCCCTTGGCTAAAATTTCAAGATAAATATTAAAAATTTAAATGTAAAGGTCAATTTAGCACTGTTACAAAACATGAGCTATTCTGTCTGTCTAAAACTGTATTTTATTCAAACCTCCCTCCCCCAAAAAAGGGAAAATTTAGAAGACTACCTAAGATCTATATTTAGGGGTGAGGCTGAACAGGCGGAAATGTAGTTAAGCTGGTCATGTGTGGTGGAACCGGCCCTGGTGGGGGCTTCATAGATGGTGGGACTGGCCCTGGGAAGAGTCCACACATGGTAAAAGAGGGCAAGCTAGCACAAACGCAGTTCATCTAACCTTAAAGAGTCAGATTGGGTGCGTGCCCATTCCATAGGAGGAGCTGAGTTGCCTATCTTTGTTCTGTCCCTTTTCCCTGCAGATAGACCCTGAAAACATCATGGTTAAAATGAGTGATGTGATGATCTGATTAGTATTGCTAAAACTTCCCTTTGTATGTGTTAAAATTAAAATTAAAAAGGCCTTCAAAAGAGGGTTAAAAAGTTTATTTGTATAATGTAACTTGCTTTCAATGATGTTCTACAATTAGGATGTTTTTAAAAGTTATAAAAGTGTTAAGCCAATCTTCTTGGCATAGTAACGGTGATTGTAATTCTTTTTTTTCTAGATTATTATTTGTTTTTATTGTGAAAATACTGTAGAAAGGGGTTACAATTACATGGCAAGATAATGAGTACATGTCTTATCAAGCATTGTAGCCTCCTCCTTTGTTTCCCCTTCCCATCCCATCCTTCCCCTATCCCCCCATCCAAGCATCCAATCACCGCCCACCAAAGTTTTAAAGTTCATTTTGGACATAACGACTTGTACATCTCATTGTTGCAATATTTCCACCTGTATCCCTATATAAACGATTCGTTTTTTCCCTTACCCTCCACAAATTATACTAAAATCAAATACAGTGAAACCAGGGGTTATACAATGGGGGAGGGACATACAAAGCAACAAATATATCATATTATAAATGTGTTAGAAACAATCGCATGAAAGAAAACAGCATTTGAGTACATATTTAGGGTTCATTTCCCTAACATAAATTTATCTGAGGTTTTCTGCTTGATTCAGACATATACTATTTACTGGAAATAAGGAAAACCATGGGACCTATATTTCTTTGGGCCTGGCTTACTTCACTGAATATAATTTTTTCCAAGTCTTTCCATTTCCTAACAAATGGGGCAATGTCATTCTTTATGATGGATGCATACAATTCCATTGTGTGTGTGAGTGTGTGTGTGTGTGTGTGTGTGTGTGTGCGTGTGTGTGTAGATAGATAGATAGATAGATAGATATAGATATAGATATAGATATAGATATATCACATTTTCTTGATCCATTCATCTACTGAGGGTCATCATGGTTGGTTCCATATCTTAGCTATGGTAAATAATGCTGCAATAAACATATCGTGCTGGTACCTTTAGTGTGGTCTTGTTTGTAAGCATTTGTGTAAATGCCCAAAAGTTGAATTGCTGGGTCATAGATGAGCTCTATGTGGAGTCTTTTGAGGAACTTCCATACTCCTTTGCAAAGAGGTTGAACAACTTTACACTCCCACCAACAATGCAGTAGGGTTACCTTCTGTCCACATCTCCTCCAGCATCTGTTGTTATTAGAGTTCTTGATTATAGCCATTATACCTGGGACGACATGGTATCTCAATGTTGTTTTGATTTGCATTTCTTTTATGGCTAGGGAGGTTGAGCATTTCTTAAAGTATGTATTGGCCCTCTTTCATTCCTCTTCAGAGAAGTTTCTCTTTAAGTATTTAGCCCACTTACTTATTGGGCAGTTGTTTCTTTGAAGATTTGTTGTTGGGGGATTTAATTTTTTGAGTTCCAGGTCTATTTTAAATATGAGACCCTTGTGCGTTGTGTGGCTAGTGAAGATCTTCCCCCAATCCGTGGGCTGTCTATTGATCTTGCAAGCTATGTCCTTTGCCATGCAGAAGCTCTACAATTTCATGCAATTTGTCCAACTTTTCTTTAATTTGTTATGTTTCTGAGTCTCTATTAAGAAAATTTCAGCCTGTGCCAAGGAGACAAATGGTTTCTCCTATTCCATCCTGTAATGTTTTCAGAGTGTCTGCTTTGACTCTGATGTCTTTGATCCATTTGGACTTGATTCTCATGCAGGATGATATATAAGCATCTAGTTTAGCTTTCTACAAGTAATTAACCAAGCCAGCACCATTTACTGAAGAGGCTGTCTTTCTTCCATTCTATTTTTTATCTCCTTTATTGAAGATTAGATGGCTATAGGTCTGTAGGTTCATTTCTGGGTTTTCAATTCTATTTCATTGCTTATAAGGTCGGTTCTTGTGCCAGTAGCAAGCTGTTTTGATTACTATGGCTTTGATTACTATGGCTTTATAGTCGAGTTTGAAATTTGGTGTTGATATTCCTCCAGCACAATTCTTTCTGTTGAGGATAGTTTTAGTTATTCGGGTTTTTTTATTGTTCAATATGACTTTTTGGATTGCCTCTTCTATTTCTTTGAAGAATGTGGTGGAAACTTTTATAGGTGTCGCATTGAATTTGTAGATAGCCTTGGCAAGTATTGCCATTTTCACCATGTTGATCTTTCCAATCCAGGAGCATGGGAGCTTTTGCCACTTCTAAATTCTGTTTTGATTTCCTTTTTCAAGTTTTTAAAGTTTTCATCATTGAGGTCCTTCACTTCTTTGGTTAAGTTAATTCCTAGGTATTTTATTTTTTGTTGTGCTATTACAAATGGAGTCGCTTTCCTAATTTCATCAACACTTTACTCATTGTTGCCATACAGAAAAACCATTGATTTTTGGAGGTTAATTTTATACCCTGCTACTTTGCCAAAGTTTTTTATCAACTTGAGTAATTTGGGAGTGGAGTCTATGGGATTGTTTAAATACAAGATCATGTCATCTGCAAAGAGGGAGAATTTTATTTCTTTTCTCCCTATTTGGATCACCTTTATGTTTTCATCTTGTCTTATTGCTGTAGATAAGAATTCTAATACTAGATTGAAGAGAAGTGGTGATAGTGGACATCCTTGTCTTGTTCCTGAGTTAAGAGGAAATGACTTTAGTTTTTCACCATTAAGTATAATGCTGTCTGTACTTTTGCCATATACAGCCTTTATTGTATTGAGGAATGTTCCATGGATTCCAAATTTTTCCAGAACCTTCATCAGAAAGGGGTGTTGGATCTTGTCAAATGCTTTTTTTTTTGCATATATTGAGATAACCATGTGGTTCTTATCCTTGCTCCTGCTTATGTGATAAATTATATTAATTGCTTTGCGAATATTGACCCAGCTTTGTATCCCTGAAAGGAATCCTGTTTGATCGTGGTGTATGATTTTCTGGATGCGTTGTTTAAGACGATTGGCCAAAATTTTGTTGAGAAGTTTTGCATCAATGTTCATCAAAGTAATGGGTCTATAGTCCTCTTTCTTTAATGAGTCCTTGCCTGGTTTTGGGATGAGGGTTATCATAGCTTCATAGAATGAGTTCAGTAGTGAACTTTCTCTTTCAATTTTATTTAAGAGTTGGAGAAGTATTGGTGTGGGCTCTGTTCTGAAGGCCTTGTAGAATTCCACTGTAAAACCATCTGGTCCTGGGCTTTTCTTAGATGGGAAGTCTCTTATTGTTGTTTCTATGTCAATCCTTGATATGGGCCTGTTAAAATGCTTTAACTCATTTTTTTTTTGGCATGTCAGTATTTGCTAGGAAAAGTTCCATTTCTGCCAAGTTTTTAAACTTATTAGCATAAAATTTTTAGAAGTATTCCCTTATAATGTTCTGTATCTTGGTTGTTTCTGTGGTGATGTTTCCATTCTTATCTCTGCGTTTATTTATTTGGGTTTGTTCTCTTCTTTTTTGATAACATTTGCTAAGGGTCTGTCAATTTTATTAATTTTTTTGAAGAATCAACTCTTTGGTTTGTTGATTCTTTCTATATTTTTTGATTCTAATACATTTAATTATGATTTAATTTTAATTATTTCTTTCTGTCTACTGGATTGGGGTTTATCTTGCTCCTCTTTTTCAAGGATGCTCAGATGTTTCATTAAATTGTTGGTTTCAGATCTCTCCAATTTGTTGATGTAGGAACTCAGAGCTATAAACTTGCCTCTGAGTATTGCCTTTGCTGTGTCCCAGAGAAGCTGGTATTTGAATATTCATTTTTGTTGAATATCATGAACATTTGCATTTCCTTTCTCATCTCTTCCATGACCCACTCGTGAATCAGCAGTGTGTTGTTCAGCCTCCATGTATTACAGGATTTTCTTTGGTGGCTTTTGGTGTTGAGCTCTAATTTTATTCCCTTGTGGTGTGAGAGAATGCAAGGTATAACTTCAATGTTTCTGAATTTGGACAAGTTTGCTTTGTGGCCTAAAATATGGTCTATTTTGTAAAATATTCCTTGTGCTGCTGAGAAAAACATATATTCTGATGCTGCTGGGTGGAATATTCCGTAGATGTTTGTTAAATCTAGGTGATCTATGCAGGTTTTTAGATCTGCGTTTTCTCTGTTGAGTTTTTCTGAATTTATCTATCTAGTGGGGAAAGTGGTATGTTAACGTCCCTAACAATTCAAGTCTTTGGAGATATTGGGATTTGGGGGAAAATAGTGTTTCTTGCATAATTTTGGGTGGTCTGTTGTTTGCTGAATTGTGATTGTAGTTCTTGCATTAAGAATAAATTGCCATATGATTTTAAAAGTTTTAATGTGTATTTGTTTTAAAACAAGCAGCCAAGAGACTTCCAGATTTTTCTGTGCATTTGATAGTGTAGAATTGAACCTAAGGCTTCATATACTGAGGCAAACCCTCTACCACTGAGCCCAGGAATGACAAATGTAGAAATAGATATGTAGATTGTTACATATACATATATATATGTAAGCATATATATATATATATATATATATATATATATATGTATAAAACAAGACAGAGATGCCGGTATATTATCTAATTATATATACTATATTACTACCAATTATCGATAAGTTATTCATTTATTTATTTAAATATTATGGTTAAATACATAACAAAGTATTAATTGAAAATTAGTCAATGTACTATAATTATTGTGTATAATTTTATAATATAATCATACACTAGCTACTAATGTAATTATTACTTTACAACATTCCATTCTTATGGATGTATATCGGAATGTGTTTCTTAGGATCTCCCTCCATTCATAGTTGGCAGTCCTGGGATTCGCACCCCAGGCTTAGGTTGTTGGTTTGGGCTATGGCTTCCCTGATAGCCCACCAAACTTCAGCAGTGCAAGGTCATGTACACTATCTGGGCCCTGTCATTTAGACCCAGGATGGTTGCAATGCAAAGGATAAAACAATGTAATACTACCTTCTGGAACTTCCCAGTTTTGTACTTCTCCTATTTTCCCCCCTCTGTTTTTTTTTTCTTTTTTTCGGTTTTGGGGCCAGAACTCTGGCTCTGGTGTTGTATCTCAATTCTTCAGCTCAAGGCTATCACTCTACCACTTAAGCCATAGCGGTACTTCTGGCTTTTTTCTGCTTATGTGGTGTTGAAGAATCGAACCCAGGGCTTTATGCATGCAAGGCAATCACTATATTACTGAGCTTTTTTCCCAGCACTTCTCCTTTTTTGCCAGTCCCAAGATTTGAACTCTGGTCCTAGGATCTCAGGAAAGGCTGTGGGTCCAGAGGCTGCACCCCAGCCTAGGATGATCGAAGCTGAGGCAGAGTTGTCACAAGCTGAGTTCAAGCCCCAGTCCTGGCCAAAAAAATCAAGGCTCTGGCTTGGAATTTGAAACATTTTTCTGGCAGGCCTGGGAATTGAACTCAAGGTCTGGGTAACTCTGTGGCACTGTTGGGGAGAGTAAGCTCACCGTCGTTGAAGACAAGAATTTCAGCCCAGTTTCCAGGGCCCGAATTCAAGCCCCAGCACTGAAAAAAAATATTCGTATATGAGATCTATTTACGTATATGGGTTTATTCCATATGACATTTATTACCCTTATTTTTTATTTTATTTAGTATTATTAAATATACAATATTTATTTCATTTATTACATTTTATCACATGGATGTATTTGCATAAGGATTATAGATCATACTGAGACCCAGGACTTTCACAGAGAAGGAAAAACATGTGTCAAAATTGGCTTCTGACTCAACATATAAACTTCTGGCAATGCTGAGATTTTAATTCACAGCCCACAATGCCCAATTCATGAAAGGGTCAGTTGTACTACAAAAGCCTTTGGCAAACTGAGCTGCCAGCCAGTTCTGTGGAACAAGCCATAGTAATGGCTGATAGATATAGATAAAGATGTGGATATAGATAGATAGACTGACAGAGAGAGAGAGTGAGAGATAGATAGATAGATAGATAGATAGATAGATAGATAGATAGATAGATAGATAGATAGATAGATAGATGTGTAGTTTGCAATATATATGAGAGAGAAAATGTGAGGATATTAAATTATACATTTTATGAATTATTATTAAATTATGCCTCCAGTTAATGAAGTAGCATTAATGTCAAAGTAGTCAGTATTCTTTAATTGGGAGAATCATACAAAGGAGCTCTAATGGAAGACATAACCAAATATTTTTCGTGTGGCATTCTATAAGAGAATCATGAACTAATTGCAAATTTAATTGTTACTTTTGTAACATTCCATTAAGCATTCACATGAATAGGAAAGATTTTCTCAAGATCTCCCTCCATTTGTAGCTGGCAGTCCTGGCAATCAAACTCCAGGCCTCGGTAGTTTACTTCGAAATGCAAACCATTAGAATGACACTGTGAAGATTTCAGTTTGTCACAATGAAAAAAAGAACAAGAAGAACAGAAAGCCAGGTGTTATTTACTCCTGCCTTTAATTCTAGCTCTTCAGGAGTCTGTGAGGTAGAGAATGCCAGTTTGAATTCAGCCTGGACAGGAAGTTCACAGCACTCTTATTCGAAGTTATCAAAGGAATAAAAAATCGCCATGAATGGAGCTCTGGCTCAAGGGCAAAGCTCTACCCTTGAGCAAAAGATGCTCAGGCACAGTGCCTAGGCTCATAATACAACCCCCGGACCTGCCTAAAAAGAAACAAACAAAAAACCAGTGGCTCCATTTCTCCCCATGTATGTATGGATGTATTTTTATCGGTGAAGGTCCAGAGTCCTTAAGATGAAAGGCACCCAGCTAGGAAATTTGCTTTGAATAGAATGATTTCATAGCAGAGACAGTGCTTTCAAGACAGTAGATGTTCCGAGGCTCCCCTCACTGTTCCCATTGAAGCCTGAGGTTTTTCTCGGCACCAGGGACTGCTGAAGGAAGTCTGCCTCATTGTTGGAACAGGCAGACAAAAGGCCTCACTCTTGTACAGTTGTGTAACAAGCAACTCCATCGAGGCCGATTAGTGAGGAGGAGTGTGGCCTGGCTCTGAAGGCCAGGAGGAAAAGGCCTCTTTGTACCCCAAGCTATCTATTCTCCCCAGTGCTGTTTTGACAGGAAGCCTTCATTTGTGCCACCTCCAATGGCATGCCAAGTTCCCTGCACTCATCCTGTCTTTTTGTTAGACTATGTTCCAGTGCTGAAATAACCTGCTACAATTAATTCAAGCATCCTTCTGGTAGACAACAAGGGAGCTGAACCTAATAAAATGCTTCATTATTTGCAATGGTGTATTCCTAGGTTTCTGGAAGCTTGCTAAATCTAAGCACATGTTTAATATCACAATGCTTCCTGTGATTTAGGGCTGGTGAAGCTCATCAGGTTTTGAAACCTTTGACCTCTCCTAGTTAGGCTCTGGGTGGCTAGGTTTCAGGGATGAACACAGGGCCTGGGTGCTGACCATGAGCTCAGAACAGGAGCTCAGTGCTTTAACAGTTGTTTTCACAGCTTCACTTCTGGTATCTGTGTGTGTGTGTGTGTGTGTGTGTGTGTGTGTGTGTGTGTGTGTGTGTGTGTGTGTGTGTGTGTGTGTGTGTGTGTGTGTGTACATACACTTGTCCTGGAGCTTGAACTCAAGACCTGAACACTGTACCTGAGTTTCTCCGGTACAAGGAAAGCACTCTACCACTTAAGCCACATAGCCACTTCAGACTTTTTTCTAGTGATGTGGTACTAAGGAATCAACCCCAGGGATTCATACATGCGAAACACTCTACCCCTAAGATACATTCCCAGCCCTCAACTTCAGGTTTATTTCTTTCTTCTCTTTGAAGTTGGAGGAATTGATGTCTAGGCCTGGGTGCTGCCCTTGAGCTCTTCAGCTAAAGTCAAGTGATCTATCTCTTGAGCTACAGCACCCCTGCAGGTTTTTGGTAGTTCACTGGAGAGAAGCCTTTCAAGGAATTTCATGCCCAGCCTGGCTTTGGGCTGTGATCATCAGCTCTCAGGCTCCTGAGTAGCTAGGATGACAGGTGCAGGTGCAAGTCACTGGCGCCCAGGTTCCACTTCATGTTTTTAAGTGGTGAATAGGAGATAGTAGTCTCCTAGGACCTCTTGTGTCTGGGATAGTTTGGAACCCAGATCATCAGGTCTCAGCTTCCTGAGTAGGCAGGATGACAGACCTAAGCTACAGATACCTAAACTGTAACACTCTGTTGCAAGGGGGTTCTTGGCTCCACGTGGTAGGGAGCTAGCCATGAGCCCAACAGGGAGGGATCAGTGGCTAGGCCCTGAGTTCAAGGTTCATTATCGAGAAAAATAAACCCAAACAATTGTTTGTAGGAGACAACTCACTAGAGTTAGGAAATACATAATTTTGGCCTTGATATGAGGATATATCTGAGCCTCAAATTTCTCATCTGCACAATCATCTTACTTGTGGAACTCTTATAAGAACTAGATGAAAAAAATGCACCCTGTAAAGGACTCAGCACACAACACATCATAAAGGAATCATCAAATAGCTGTATCCCACACACTGTCATTAGAATTAGAGTGCGTTCATCAGTATAACCATTCTTTCAGAATCACATCACAAACCATACAAAGTTCGCATCTAATGATTTTGAGGGGTGGGTTTTTTTGGAGGAGGTGGAGTCAGCCACAGGGATTGCATTGAAAGTTTGGGGGTACTGTCCTACGATCTTTTGCTCAAGGCTAGAGAATCTACCACTTTGAGCCACAGCTCAGAGTTTTGCTGACTTCCTGCCAGGGCTGGATTTTAAACCCATCAGGGTCAGATCTCAGTCCCCACGTATCTTGGATGACAGGGGTTAACGAGCCAGTGGCATCTGGTTCTGTGGAGCCATTTACCTCTGACTAAGTCAGGTTAGATGGCAGCTGTCAGCAACAGACTCCCGGCTTGCTCTATGATGAGGCATTTGCAGTGCTATCATTATATAGTTGCAGTAAAAATATAATATCTTTATTTGGTGCCATTCCTGGGTCTTGAGTAAGAGTCTAGACACCGTGCCTAAGCTTTTATGCTCAGAGCTAGTGCTCGGTCCCTTGAGCAACAGCAAGACTTCTGGATTTTTCTGTACACACGGTAGTGAGGTATCTAACCCAGGGCTTGTTCATACTAGGCGAGCACTCTACCACTGAGCCCCAGGAGTGACAAGTGTATAAACAGATAAATGTGTAGATTTGTAGATAGATAGACAGACAGTCAGACGGACGGACGGACGGACGGACGGACAGACAGACAGACAGACAGACAGACAGACAGACAGACAGACAGACAGAAAGACAGATAGATAGATGATAGATAGATAGATACATAGATAGATAGATAGATAGATAGATGTATATATGTGTGTGTGTGCATATGGAGAGAAAGGGAATGTGAGGATATTAAAATATATAAATATATTACCAATTATTAGTTATTAAATTATGCCTTCATTTAATGAAGTATCAAGTTGAATACTTATAAAATCATTAATTAAAAATTAGTCAGTATCCTTCCATTAGGGGAATCATACCATGGTGCTAGAATGGAAGATATAAATCCAATAATTATTCTGTGGCATTCTAAAATAAAATCATGGATTAACTGCAAATTTAATTATTACTTTTATAACATTCCACTAGCATTCACATAAATAGGAATGAGTTTGTCAGGATCTCCTTCCATTTGTGGGTGTCAGTCCTGGCATTCGAACTACAGGACTGGGTAGTTTATTTTGAATTCAAACCATTGGAATGACACCTGAAGATTTCAGATTGTTATGAATACAAAAAAGAACAACAAGAAGAAAAGAAACCCAGGAGCCAGGGGCTCCTGCCTGTAATCCTACCTCCTCTGGAGACTGAGATAGAGATCATGGGTCAAGCCAGGTTAGGGGAGGAAAGTTAGTGATGAACTACCAAAAGCCAGAAATGGAGCTGTGGCTCAAGTGGTTGAGTGCTAACCTTGAGATAAGAAGTTAAGAGACCAGAGTCCAGACACTGAGTTCAGGATCAAATACTGGCACAAAAAAAAGTAAAGAAAAGCTTTCAGGAGCTCCTAGTCCACTGGGTAAAAGGTCAGATTAGCCGGGCACCGGGCTCACTCCTAGCTCCTCAGAAGGCTGAGATGTGAGGATTGCGGTTCAAAGCCAGCCTGGACAGGAAAGTCCAGGGGACACTGATCTCCAAGTAACCTCCAGAAAACCTGGCTCTGTAGCTCACGTGGTAACCTGAAGTGCTGGGGGTCAGCACCCAGGCCCAGAGTTCAAGCCCCATGACCAACACCTGGACTGCTTGGACCTCACTCTGTGGCTCTAGGCAGGGAATTTTTCAGTGGGCCCCTGAGGGTCTCCCAATGTCTAGACGTCCTATAAGTCTTGAAAGCAGGCTATTTGGAGGCCATTGCCTGCAGAGCAGCCACAGTATCAGAGAAGGGTCAAGCCTTGGGGCATGGAGATCATCAGAATGGCATCTGTCATGGGTGCAAGGTGGATCTGAGCAGTAATTCGATGTCTCAGACCACGGTTCTGAGCCAGGAGGGGCAGGAGATGCAAGATGTCACACCAGGTACCACCCGCTCATGCAGGTATCAGAAAAGTGTGAATTTGTCAGGCACACCTTGGGCAGGTGATGAGTTGAGCTCATGAAAGGCTTGTAGGCTCATGAATCCACAGCCAGCTGCTTGTAGCAGGCGCTATCCTAGGAGTCCCAGGGCTCAGAACCCTGCTTTCCTCACCAGTTATCGGGGGAGGAGGCGGGGGTAGATGAAGGTCAGCGATCTTGGGCTGATTACAAAGGAGCATCCCTAGTGTCCTTCCCTTGGTCCTGTGGCCCCGTGCATGGACGGAGGGGCAGGTTCCATGGAACATACTGGCATGGTCCAGACCCCTCAGCCCAAGAAGGACTTAGGGAGAAACCACTTTATCTGCCTTGAGAGTTTACTGTGACTATGCCTCAGGACTGCCCCCAGTTCTAGTTCAGCTCAGCTCATTATTAGCACCTTCGTGTGTGTGTGTGTGTGTGTGTGTGTGTGTGTGTGTGTGTGTGTGTGTGTGTGTGTGTGTGTGTGTGTGTGTGTGCATGTGCGCTTACGCATCTTGGTAATATGGCTTGAACTCATGGCCTGGTCTCTGTCCCTCACTTTTTTCATTCAGTCCAGTACTCTAACACTTGAGCCACAGTTTTTCTTCCAGCCTTCTTGTGGTTATTTGCAGAAGAGAGTCTCACAGACGTTTCTAGCTGGGCTGCCTCTGAATGGCAATCCTCAGATTTCAGCTTCCTGAGGAGCTAGGAATATGAGAGCATGAACTATTAGCATCTGGTCACACTTTCCTTCTTGGCTAACACAGACTACCTCTCTCCCAGCCAAGCACCCATCTATAGCTACCCCTCCAACCCCAGGCTTTAGACGAAATATAACCTCCTTCCCTGAGGATAAAGAAATGGAATCAGGTTTGAGCTTTATGTTCTCCACAAAATCAGGGTCTGGGGGGAGCTTATGTGGAGGTCACAGATCTAGGCCAGGGCAAGTAGACAGCTGTTAGAACAGAAGAGAGTATGAAAAGACATCCTTGCAGCTGGAGGCCAGTAGCTCATGCCTATAATCCTAGCTACTCGAAGTTGATACCTGAGGATCAATCAAGATTCAAAGCTAGCCTGGGAAGACTCTTATCTTCAATGAATCACCAAAAAGATGGGAAACAGAGCTACTGTATTTCAAGTGGTACAGCACCAACCATGTGCAAATAAGCTAAAGGATACCACCTAGTTTCTGAGTTCAAGCCCTGGTACACACACACACACACACACACACACACACACACACACACACACACACACACACACACACACACACACACACATCTTTAACAGATGCCAGTGGCTCATACCAGCAATCCTAGCTACTCAAGATGCTGTGATCTTAGGATGGCAACTTGAAGCCAGCTCAGGCAGGAAAGTATGTGAGACACTTCTGTCTACTAAACTACTAAAAAAGATGAAAAATGAGCTATGGTTCAAGTGTTAAAGTGTTAGATTTGAGCAAAGGAATCTCAGGGACAGTGCCAATCTCTGACTTCCAGCTCTAAGATTTTTTTTAAAGACAACCCCACCACAATCAGGCCATAAATACAGATTTTGGTCATCCTAGATCTCACTTCTGCTCCAGCCACTTTCACAGCACAAGTGGCTTGTGTGTGGCCAGCACCGGGCAAAGAAGTAAACTTACACAAGGGGGCATAGCCAGGTCAAGGCTAATGCCCCAGAACATTGAGGTACTGACCATACCAGTCTCTCATCCCCCAGTTCCCTGGCACTGGAATCTAAAGTGTGTACCCCTGTATTGTGGGCATCTGGAATTGTCTAGACGGACCCAGGGACCGGTGCTATATCACACTCCATGAGAGGGCACACGAGGTCCAGGCAGTCTGGGAGCAACAAATTGGGCCATTTCTTTGTGTGGGCTTGAACTAAGGATCTGGGAGCTGTATCTCTTGGTTTTCATGCTCAAGGCTGGTGTCTTACCACTTGAGCCACAGCTCCACCTCTAATATTTTCATGGTTCTATGGAGAATAAAGTCTCACTGGCTTTCCAGCTTATTGATGGCTTTGATCTATCTTTGATCCTCAGAACTTTGCCTCCTGAGTGGCCAGGATGTCAGGAGTGAGCCTGAACCAGAAGTGACAGGCATTAGAGCCTTTCTTTTGAGCTTCTGTTTATCTCGTGTAAACTAGCACGCCCAACTAAAATAGTCACTTACAGGGGATAAAGTTCCTCTCCTAGATCAGTTAATCCAAGGAGATAAAATGTCTTTGGAAAAGGCTAGTCTGAACTGGCTTACGGAAGTGTGTGTGTGTGAGAGTATGAGTTTCAGGGATACATACCCCCATCTCTCCAGTGCTCCATTCTCCCAGTGGTGAGTGCATCCAGGATCACCACCCCAAAGAAGGCGGGTAGGGGAGGGTACCTATGGACACATCAAGTGGGATGATCTGAATTCTATCCTGCAACTGAAGCCAAGAGAATTAATAGAGAAAAGGAGAGGTTTAGAGAAACATCAAGGGAAGCCCCTTACTTTTGGCTACAAGTACCAGAGAGAAGAATGAATCCATCCTTTTTGGTAGTAAGATAACAGGTGCCCAGTATTCATTTATTTTACTTTTTTGAGCCCCAGGGCTTGGATTCAGGGCAGTGGTGTCATCCCTGAACTTCTTTTCCTCAAGGTTGAGGCTCTACCACTTTAGCCACAGAACACATCTGGCACTATTTGTGATGGGGGGAGTGGTTTATGGGAGATAAGAATCTCACAGACTCTCCTGCCTGGGCTGGCTCTGAGTCACAACCATGAGACCTCAACCTCCCCAATAGCTAGGATGATGGGCTAGAGCTACTGGCACCTGACTGCCACCATCCATTTACAATCTCCTAGAAACAGTGCCTGGCCACCTGCATTGCACCCCCCTTGCTGTGAGTGGGAAGCAGACATGGGTGGTTTTGATACTTCAACAGCCTTCCTACCTTGAGCATTGTTCTGGGTCAGTCTGATGGCGGCTTCCACCTTGTCCACAGCAATGACTTGGCTCTGTCACAAGAACAAATGTCCCCCAGGAGGTGTTAGGTCTGGGGTCTTTCCTCTGCACACCATCTCGCCTCCCCGAAACGACACACCCCAACAAAGCAAAGTAGAAAGAGCAAATTCATTTTCTTATAATCAGGATCTGGTCAGATAGGTGGGGGTGAGGATCACAGGCCTGGGGTCAGGCTGTGCGGTTGGAAAATGCAACACCTCCTCATTCATTTTCCTTTCTTAGCAGAGGGTAGTGAGAAAGGACTCACCAGACGGACTGACAATGAATAACCATCATGGTCTAGCCTGGGCACAGAAGGGCTTACCTAAGGGAGCGAGTTCAACAGGCTGAGCAAGAAAGCTCCAGACTCACAGCCAACCTCCGGAATGAGAGGGCCACCTTGGGTCCTAGCCACATGGGGATACTGGGCCACCTCCTCCAGCACACATTCAACAAGTTCCTGAGAGAGAGAGACATACAGAGAGCGAGCGAGCGAGCAAGCGAGCGAGAGAGAGAGAGAGAGAGAGAGAGAGAGAGAGAGAGAGAGAGAGAGAGAGAGAGAGAGAGAGTGAGAGAGAGTAAGAATTACACTTAAGCCGGGGTGCCATTGGCACAGGCCTATAATGGTAACTGAGGCTGAGATATGAGGATCATGGTTCATAGCCAGCCAAGGCAGGAATGTCTATTATACTCTTATCTCCAAAGAACCACCAGAAAACCGGAAGTGGTGCTGTGGCTCAAGTGGTAGAGTGTTAGCCTTGATCTGAGGAGTTCGGGGACAGTGCCAAAGCCCAGATTTCAAGCCCCACGACTGACAATAAGTTGATTTTCCACCACAAGATAGTGGACTGAATAGCACTCATTGTCCTAGGGAGCATGGCTGAGAAGACAGGCTGAGTTTCCTGCCAGCTGGGGGTCATGATTAGTTCACCCACTTTCTCCATGCCTCATTTTCTCCAGCTGCAAACTGAACAGTGACGGATCCCTTCCTCATGGGGATAGGGTAAGGATGAAAGAGAGCCATGTTTTGTTTCATAATCCCATACCTGTGGCACAATAAATAACAGACCCCATCTGAACCCTTTCCAGGTATCTTCCTGTCATATGCTCACAGAATTGCCAATAAATTTATCTGATGACCGCTCCCTCTATGCGTGGTGCTGGCCCAGAAATCCCCCTGCATTGATCCCTTGTTTCCTCACAAATGTCCTGTGAGGAGGCTCAGGTCAGATGGTTCCAGGTCCAACCAGAGTTTTAACTGTGGTCAAGAATCGGCTGCTTTGGACTAAGAGTTTGGGAAATCCATCTAAACTGATGACTGAGCATGGTGCTACATGTCTAGGATCCCAGCTACAGAGGACCAGGTGGTGGTGCACGCCTGTCACAGGAGGACCGCGATCCAGCCCCACCTGATCTTATATTGCGTCTCTATCTCAGAAATGCCCAAGAGAGAAAGGCTTGGCTCCGATGGTAGAAGACCTGATTGGCAAGCTTAAGGCTTTGAGTTCAAACCCTAATATACCAAAAGAATCAGAGGCTCAGTGCCGGAGGCACATGCCTATAATCCAATCAACTCAGGAGGCTGAGATCTGAAGATCAGAGGGCAAGATTTAAAATGGGGTTGGCCTTGCCCATCAGACGTCATGATGAGAAGACCCTGAGTCTGACCCATACCAAAATGCTCCATACTAACAGGGCTCGTACCCTTACTAAGTGCTGGCCATCCTCTCTGTCCCCTTGGGGAGCCACAGCCTGCGGCCCCACCCCCAGGTCCTCCCAAGCTCCCTATGCCACCAACCAGGCCCGAGGGAGTAGACAGTTCCAGGGCACAAAGATCTCTTGGTCTTATTATTTAATGGTGCTGAGTCCCCCGGTGTGGCCACACTGGATTTGGATGTGACCTCAGGGTCTGTGACCCTCCTAAGGTCAGATGGGAGGCAAGTGACCCGAGGTGGCTCAGCATGTTACCTAGCAGGAAGGGAAGGTGATGGCTTCCAGGTCTGCCAGTTACCTATGTAACAGATACTGGGGGGAAAACTTAGCCAAGAGGGAGGGAGGTGCCCCTGTTCAGACTTTACATTTCAGCCTTTTAATAATTAAGAAAAAGGGTGAAGATTCTCTCTGGCTACTTCCTGTTTGCAAGGGCCATTGACGGTAGGGGTAAAAGGCTGAGATGTAGTCCTCTCTGGAAGAAGGCAGCAGGCAACAGCTCTCACTTGGGCATTGAATCCTTAGATGCAATCTGGAGGAGGCAAGTCTCTTGGATGAAGTCTGGAGAAGTCTCATGAGGCATTCAGAGACTGAAAAAAATACTAGAGAGCAAATAAATGGCAAGAGGAAGGACTTGAGGCTGAAAATGTTGGTAGAAATGTCCCTAGTCAAGTGACAAAGGCAAGAATATAGATTCTTGTCCAGTTGAAAGGTAGACAGGTATGGATATTAGGTGGGCAGTCTTCTTACTTCTATTGACCTTCAGGCTCTGGTTAATTTTGAAAGGACAGGCACAAAGTGGATAATGTGATAGCATCTCCTTACTCCTCTCCATGTTCCCTTGTTCCCCAGACTGGCTGAGTCTACGTGCTCATTGCTGAGATGGTTTGTCACAGTTGGTATTCAAGGAGGTTTGAACTCAAGGCCTGACCACTGTCCCGGAGCACTTCTGCTCAAGGCTAGCACTCTACCACTTTGAATTATAGTACCACTTGCAGTATTTGCTGGTTAGAGATAAGAGGCTCAATCCATGCTTCCAGCCTGGCTCTTTGCAGGTTAGTTGGGAGATGGAGTCTGAGGGATTTTTCAGCTCGGGCTGGCTTTGAACTGCAATCTTTGCCACAAAAGCCCTTTGTTATTTCCAATTAAAGCAAGAGGAGATCAAATAGAATAAGTAGAGCTTACCTGGTCCTTATCTAGAATTGACCAAATATTCTGCAATGACAAAACTCATTAAATGTGAGAATCTTAGCACAGATACGCCCAATATTTTAGAATCACGTACTTAGTACTAAACTACACAACACAACACAAAAAAGGCAAAACTCAAAACCTAAAATGTTTGACAACAATGTATAAACATCTTTGCTAACAAAGCACATCAGATGGTTGCACTTAAGTTAACAGGGACTGTGAAAAGAGCAACTTGTTAGCCAGGCACAATAGAATAGATGAATGGATGAGTAGTAAGCTTGGTGTTAAGGTAAGGGTTGGATGGGGCCAAACCCTTAACATCATGTGGCCAAGATGGTGAACTCAAGATGGCTAATTTCTGAAAAAATGCAAAGAAAGTCTGAACAAAAAATCAAGCCTATTTTGGCCAGCCTTTGAGAGGGAACTTAGATGGGCTCCCTGGCACCCAGGCCATGTCACATTCTTCAGGGCACAATCCAAAAAGTTTTAGAAAAGAAAGGGAGAGATATAGAAAGTTGAACATGAATAGCAGAGAGCAGAGAGAGCCTGAAAGTAAACTGACTTCTGGCCACGTACCATTGCAGAGGCAAAAATTGTCTAAATCTGAGAACAGCATAAAAATATTAGGTGCTCTGTCTATCCAGGGAGCCCAGGAGGCATTTCAGAGGGGTTTCACAGCTCGAGCATGACTCGCAGCACCCCATTGAATGTTTAGGAGAGTCATTCTCAAGAGTCAAGGAAAGCTGACCAGGCAGAAGCAGCATTCCGATTTCCCCCAGATCCTTATAGAGAGAAATGGCCAAGCACTCAAACCAAGCATCCTCAGCATCAGAGGTTACCAGACTTTGGGCTAAAGGCCATAGGAGCTCTCTGGCATGATACCACATCTGAAGAGAGATTGAACAACAGAGAGCTATAGAGAGTAGTTGCACTCACCAGAGTAGAGAAGTGGTGTGGACCTGGATATGAAGGCCAGCAATGGTATTGGTGAAAAGTCTCACGTGGTGTCCAAGGCAGTTTGTTTCGCAGAAGAGGGGTGGTTGGGAAATTCTAACATTTCCAACTCAAAAACCCCATCTGAGTCACGGCATCATATGTAAGGCATATTAAATAGGTAGACTTTATTAGGTAGTGGATGAAGGGAACACCGCAAGCTATTCAGGCAGGAAAAGAAGTTTGTTTACCGGGCTTCTGCCCCCCCCATACATGATGGAGAAGCCTGTCTGAAATGGAAAGGGAGGAGATAGCAATTTGAATTTCGGTACAAATTCATCCATCTCTGCTAGGTTTTCCTTCCTTTGTGTGTAGAGTCTGGAATTATTTCTTTATGATTGGATGTCTTGGATGATTGTTGTAATTTTTCCTGTGGTATCTCTGATATTATTGATTTGGGTCTCCTCTCTTTTGTTCATTACTCTTGCCAGTGGTCTGAGAGCTTTATTGAGATTTTTTTAAACAGCTTTTTGTTTTATTAATTTTATTAATAATTTTCTTTATATCTCATTAATTTCAGCTCTTATTTCAGTTATCTTTTTCGGTCTAGCAAATTTAGGTTCAATTTTTCTTGTTCCTCTAGCAGTTTTAGTTGCATCATAACATTGTTTACTTGGTCTATGTTTTCTTTTTTTAATTTTTAATTTATTTTTATTGTGAAAGTACTGTACAGAGGGGTTACAATTACATGGGCAAGATGATGAGTACATTTCTTATCAAGCATTGTAGCCTCCTCCTTTGTTTCCCCTTCACATCCCTTACCATCCCCTCCTGCCCCCCCGACCCAATCCTCCCTGCTCTCCCTCCTCCCCCACCAAAGTTGTAAAGTTTGTTTGCGACATAACAACTTGTACATCTCATTGTTGCAATGGGTCCACTTGTATCCTTACTTACATTATTTGTTTTTCCCCTTCCCCTCCACAAATTATACCGACATCAAATACAGTGAAAGCAGGGGTTATATTGTGGGGAAGGGACATACAAAACTACAAAGACATAATCTTATAAATGTGTTAGAAACAATCGAATGAAAGAAAAAAAAACATTTGAATACATATCTTAGGGTTCATTTCCCTAACATCACCTTATCTGACTTTTTCTGCTTGACTCAGACATATACTAGATATTACAAAAAAGGGAAACCATGGGACCTATGTTTCTTTGGGCCTGGCTTACTTCACTTAATATAATTTTTTTCCAAGACTTTCCATTTCCTAACAAATGGAACAATGTCATTCTTTCTGATGGAGGCATAAAATTCCATTGTGTATATATACCACATTTTCTTGATCCATTCATCTACTGAGGGGCATCTGGGTTGGTTCCATATCTTAGCTATGGTAAATAATGCTGCAATAATCATAGTCATGCTGGTAGCTTTAGTGTGGTCTTGTTTGTGATCATTTGGGTAAACACCCAAAAGTGGGATGCTGGGTCATAGCGAGCTCTATGTGGAGTCTTTTGAGGAACCTCCATACTACCTTCCAAACTGGTTGAACAAGTTTACACTCCCACCAACAATGAAGTAAGGTTTCCTTCTGTCCACATCCACGCCAGCATCTGTTATTATTATAGTTCTTGGTTTTAGCCATTCTAACTGGGGTAAGGTGGTATCTCAATGTTGTTTTGATTTGCATTTTTTTTTATGGCTAGGGAGGTTGAGCATTTCTTTATGTGTCTATTGGCCATCCATCTTTCCTTTTCAGAGAAGTTTCTGTTTAAGCCTTTAGCCCACTTATTTATTGGGCAGTTGTTTCTTTGAGGATTTGTTATTGGGAGATTTAATTTTTTGCATTCCAAGTATATTTTAGATATGAGACCCTTGTCCGTTGTATGGCTAGTGAATATCTTCTCCCAATCCGTAGGCTTTCTATTGATCTTGATATGCGTGCTGAGAGCAATAAATTTGCCCCTCTGGACTGCTTTCGCTGGGTCCCATCCATAGGTTTCTTCGTGATGTATTTTCATTTTCATTGAATTGTAGGAACTTTTTAATTTCTTCTTTAATTTCTTGTGTAACCCATGTATTGTTCCAAGAGTGTTGTTTAATTTTTATATGTTTAAGTTTTTTCTACTTTATGCCTTGTTACTGAGAACCAGTTTGATTCCAGTATGGTCAGATAGAATACAGGGTATTATGTCGATCCTCTTGTATTTGCTTAAATTCCTTGTATGAACTAACAAATGATCTATTTGAGAAAAAGTTAGGGAGTTTGCAAGAATAAGACCCTGCTGGTGGGAATGCCTGTAATTCTAGCTACTCAGGAGTTTTAAAGCCATCCCAGGCAGGAATGTTCATGAGGATTTTCTGGGGTAGTTCAGCACCACATCCTGCCTCAAGTCTGTGGCTGTTCACCACCTTTCCAGCATGGCCTGGGCTGATCTGCTTATGCAAGCCAGTATGGAGAGACGGTGCACCCCACTGCACGTCTGTAGTTGTTCACTGCCACTGTCGATGCCGCTGCTGCTGCCACAACTGATGCCACTGCCTGAGCTGCTGCCACTGCCCCAGGATCAGCTGGGCCACATATGCAAGCCAGGCACTCCACCACGAGTCAGGTGTTAGACACTGCTCTGCCTCTGGCTTGGCTGGGCCGCTTATGCGGGCCAGTATGGAGAGGCACAAACCACCACAGGTCTGGAGGTGTTCACTGCAGCTGTCCCCACCCTTGCCACCGCTGCCGCCCTGGGCTGGTCTGGGCTGTTCCTGTGGACTAGTGCCAAGAGGCATTGTGCCCAGAGTCTTGGTGGTTTGCCGCCACTGCCAGCTGCTGCTGATGCTGCTCCAGGTTAGGCTAGGCTGTTTACACCAGCAGGAGAGAGGTACCACAGTGTGAGTCTAGGGTCATTCACCACTGCTGACAGCTGCTGCTGTTCCTGACTGGATTGGACTGCTTGCACCAACCAGGCAGAGGCGCCATGCCAGTTCCAGTGAGGGAAGGCTTCATGCCGGCTCTGCATTTGAGATTTCTGTTTGTATTCTCTGTGTTGGCCCCGTAACTTGGGAGTCTTCTGGGAGCCTTGGGATGCTTGCCAGTGTGTGGTCTTTGGAGGGTCCAGAGCCGGGATACTTATGCAGCCTGGCATGAATACCCACAACTTAAGCTGCTCAGCACAGAGCCCCATCACCAACAAGGGGTGGGGGAAGGGTCTTCCCACTTTACTGTCTGTGTAGGTTTTCCCCTTTTCTTTTATCACTTCCTATATCTCTCTGAGCAATTGCATTTTGGGGGGGGGGAGGGTGTCACTTGGTGAAACAGAGCATTGAAAGCCAAACACTGTATTTGGTTGGAGAGAGTTATGGTGTTTCCCTGTTGTTCCATTGCCATCTTGGCCCCTCCTTTTCAGGTGGAATTTTTCTTAGGCGGCAAGTGGGCCTTGGTTACCAAAGGATAGGTACATAAGAGAATATGTTGTAAAGCCAGCAATTTGTAGTTAGACATTTCTGTTAATATAGCCTTCACAAGATTAGGGAACAAAGGGGGTGGTCTAAACTAAGGTATATCAAAGGGATTAAATTCTTTAACATGAGGGCTACATCTTGCTCGAAGAAGAGCAAAGTGAAGGAGACTTACATAGCCATGGCCAGTCTCTGTATTTAATTTAGTTAAAGTTTCCTTTAAGGTTATATTCATTCTTTCTAGTGCCTTGAATTCTGAGTTCTATATATGGATTGTAACTTCCAATTTATTCCTAGGGCATTAGTTAA
This sequence comes from Dipodomys merriami, assembly GCF_024711535.1. Taxonomy (NCBI): domain Eukaryota; kingdom Metazoa; phylum Chordata; class Mammalia; order Rodentia; family Heteromyidae; genus Dipodomys; species Dipodomys merriami. The sequence goes on from NW_027204304.1 coordinate 836,342, forward strand.
TAATTGAGAACTTGGGCTGTGAATGCAGTGCCAACTTCAGACCCTACACCTAAGGTTAAGTCAAATCAAGGAATTATTACATGCCTCAGCTCAGCCTGAAAAAATGTCCACTATTATAACAGATACCAATACCCATACTTTCCAGGCTTTACCTCTGTGAAGTCCACTTGCCCAATTCACCATCTTAGGTTCCTCACATATGAATTCTTTCCATATGTTCCAGCTTTTCAGCTTTTACCTGTTGGAAATTACCTACACACATTACAAAGGATTGTCAGGCTGAGGCCCCACTGGTTCTCAGAACAGTCTTAGGCAGTGGCCTCGGGCAATTTACCTTGGTGCAAATATCTACATGTAAACTGACAGAAAGCTTAAGCTGTATTCATTTTTCCCAAGTTTAGTTTCAAAATTTGCACACTTATTACCACTGTTTTTGCTTCTTCCTTTAATCTTAGCAACTAGTAGCTCTAAAATTTGCACACTTATTACCACTGTTTTTGCTTCTTCCTTTAATCTTAACAACTAGTAGCTCTAGAGACCCCGCTGTTTTTAGAGTGGTCTCCCAAGCTACCTAATCAGCTCAGATCTTTCTCTGTATCTTAGGGTCTCTAGTTTCTTTAACTCCTGTATAGTACTCTGAACCTTGGAGTCTTCTTCCATTTTATTCTCCTCCTTTTCTCTCAAACTTGCTTTCATGATCCCACTCACCTTCTCAATGTGCTCCTTAACTTTCAAGGGTTTTGGCAGGGTCACAGGAGAGTTCCTTTGACTGGCCAACTGCTGTTCCTTCTCACAACCCCTTTGCTTGATCTTCAGCTCCACCCTTAAGTTAAAAAAAGGTGCTATTGAGAGGTAATTTTTTCCACCTCCATCTGTTCCATTAGGACATGATGTTTCCGCATTACATTTATGGTGAAGATCTCAGCAGTCTTTTTGGCCTTTTACTCTAGTAGTTTCTCTTTCTAGTTTTCCACTTCAGTGTATTTTGGGGACAGATCTTTCAACTATTTGTTTAGCTATTCTGTTTTTGTTCCTAATGCTCTTTTCCTTTCCCAGGCATTCTTATCAGACCATGTGGTCCTTTAACTCTTACTGAAGAGTAACAATCTCTTTCTTGAGCCTGATATTTCCTGTTCACTTTTCTTGGCCTCATCTTCTATGACATAGCACTTCCTCGTCTTTCTCTATAACTACTCTTATCTTCTTTCTCTGTTGTTTTGAATATCTGGTGACACTCTTCAAAGCTTATAATCAACATGTACTTCAGCCTAATACATTCTTATATCAGATCCAGCTCTTTTATTATGTCCACTATTTCTTAATGAAGGATTAGGATCTCTTCTTGGCCTCACTTGTGGTTAGCAAGGATGGTAGCATTGCCGTCTTGTGCTTCTGTTGGCTTCTGACCTGTGGTCCACTAACTTGCCTCATGCTCACCCAGGCTAATGTACTTGAATTTCATTTGATTCTGACTGTTTTTTAGTTTCCTTTTGAGGATTTTCTTCTCATTTTTGACTCTCACAAGTTTATAATTTATTTCTTCAAAACTTTTCTTCACGTCAATAATTCTCTGGTTTCTCCAGTGTACTCTTCTATTTGCTTTTAAGCTCTTAGTGGGTTTTGTTTGGCACATATAGGAGATTCAGTATTTTATAACCTGTGTTTTGAAATAGAAGTGTGTGAATTTTTTCTTTGCCACATTTCTTCTTTAGTTTATAGGGCTGTTTTTAAATTGAACACAGTTGGAATTCAGAGCCTCAAGCTCCTTTGCATGTTTCTCCAGAGATACAAACACATTTTCCAGGTGTTAATGGGGTTACATAACCTGTTATTTTCAATCTTTCTCCCCCTTGGGCATTCCTTTTTCCAATGTCTATTTTGCTTGCAATAAGCACACTGATCTAGTACTAGAGATTCCCTATTGCCATTTGCAAATGAATTTTACTATCTTTGTCAAGGGTTTCTTGATCCCTATTCTGGGGCTCCTACCAAAACTCAAACCCCCTTCTTACTCTTTTTTTCCAGGGTGCCTCTGTTATTAAACAACCACTGGGCAACCACTTCCAACTCAAAATACACCTTTCCCTCAAAACTTTATAACTTTTGAAGATTTCTTCTAAGATATGGGGCTGACTAACAAAGGCCATATTTAGGGCTCTTTGATTCTCCAGGGCTTCAAGATCTATAGGCCTATAAGTCCTATAGGCGTCTGGGAGAAGTTTCAGAAAAGCATTAGGGTACTCACTGGGGAACTCTCCCATCTCACACACATTTCTGGCTTTCTAGCCTCTGCGGTATCCCTGCTAACCAAACCTGGCAATAATTGGTAAGCACATTCCTACCTCAATTGCTGTTAGTCTCAGCTTGGATAAGTCTGGGGAAAGACTTGATCCAAATGGTCTGGTTCAATAGTGGAGCTACTGTCTGGTCCAGGGACCACATTCAAGTTACCGAGCAGGATTCACTTCCTTTTCTACCAGGTGAAAAGCATCTGTAAAATTTGCTGACACTCATCCCAGTTGTCCTTGTGTGTGAAAATTACTGTCTGTAATGGGGTAATGATCCTGGTTATTTTTTTCTGAAAAAGATGGTTTTTGCTGTTTCCAGTAATACAGGTCACTATTTGTAAAGGGACCATATATTAAAAAGGGGGCCTGCCCACCATCTCCTCCATGTTCCTGTCTCAAGGGTAATAAGGGTAACATACCACACTGCACCACCTCAGGATGGTACAAGTAACCAATTTTGGCATGGGAGGACGTAACAATAGAGGTGCTGATGGCAAAGAATAGGAGAAAGATTACATCAGTGCATCTTCTTCTGAGGGGTTCTGTAACCCTGGGAGAGAATATTTTTTGGATATGACAAATTTAGACCTTTTTCTCCCATCCTGAGCAAAGGAGTAAACAGAGGTGCATACAGGACACAGATAGAACTATCAGCATGCACACACAGTACAATAGCCACAGACACTTAACCCACATGCCCCAAACCTCTCAATGTTGACCTCTATAGGAGGTCCCAGATGACAGAGAGGATATTCCAGATTGCCTCTTGAGGAGGTCGCAGATGACCTCTGGAGGATGTCACATATGTACTCGCTAGGAAGCCCTAGATGACCTCTCATGGATGTTCCAAATGGCTTCCCAAGGAAGTGTCAGATGACCTCCAAAGCAGGTCCCAGATGTCCTCTCAATGAGGCTGAGATAACCTCATGAGTAGCTCTCAGATGGTCACTCAAGGAGGCCATATATGAACTCCAGAGGAGGTTCCAGATAACCCTCTTGTGAAAGCCACAGATGACCTCCAGAGAAGGTCCTATATGGCTTCTCAAGGAAGTCCCAGATGGTGTCCGAAGACAGTCATAGATTTCTTATCAAGGTAACCTGAGATGACCTCCAAAAGAAGCTCCAGATGACCTCAGGAGCTGGTCCTAGATTGCCTCTTAAGGAAGCCCCAACCCAGATGCCCTTCAGTAGATGAATGGATCAAGAAAATGTGGTATATATACACAATGGAATTCTATGCCTCCATCAAAAAGAATGACTTTGACCCATTTGTTAGGAAATGGAAAGATTTGGAAAAAATTATATCAAGTGAACTAAGCCAGGCCCAAGGAAACTTAGGTCCATGGTTTCCTTTATTTCCCAATTACTACTTTTATAGAGGTCTGAGATGACCTCCTGAGGAAGCAACAAATGACCTCTGGAGAAAGTCCAAGATGACCCGGTAGAAGGCTCCAGATGACCTCCAGGGTAGGTCTCAGATGGCTTCTCAAGGAAGTTGCAGATGTACTCTTGATGAGGTTCCAGATGGCTTCCCAAGGAAGGCCTACATGACCTCTCAACGAGGCTCCAGATGGCTTCCCAAAGAAGCAACAGATGACCTCCAGAGGGGATCCCCAAAACTGGCTGGCAAGCTTGCCCAGACACACCCCTAGAGGTCCCTAAATGACTTTTGTCCATGATTCTCCTCCGGAGACAAACACTAGAGGTACACTCTCAACCTTGAGGGCTGACACTCTCACCTATGGGGATTTTTCCCTGAGGCCCAGGCCTGATGCCATCCAAATGGATTATCTCGATAGGGGGTCTCCAAAAATTAACACCTCTGTAGTTCAAGAGAATCCATAGAGACACATTTAATATCATAAATGTTCTCCTAAAAACCAACCCCCAAAATTAGGAAATCCAAAACTCCAAACATCAAATGGCAAGCCTTTTTTACCCTTCCTTTTGTCTCTCCACTACAGAACTATACTTCCTTCGAGGTCTTTCTTTTTTCCCTTCTACCAGTTCCTTCTTCTCTTCAGGCCCCTTCACTCTCCACAGGCATGAACTGCTTTGACTGGGTCATCAGTTGCCATCCTTTACCTCCTGCCCTCCCTCAACTTCTTTTCCTCCTAGGTCTTTCTCCTTCTGTTATCACCCCACTTCCTTCCTTACAGGACTTTTCCCTTTTTCTCTCTCCTTCTATTGCTGTGAACCAGCAGCCTATATAAAGTCTTTACCCCTTCTCCACTCCAACTGCCTAACAGTTTTCAACTCTCAAATCCCAAACGCCCACAGCCAAATCACTTCTTCACAGCTCAGCACGTGATGATTAATGCCCCAGCCCCTCCCACAGAATGCCCCACTTCTTTGGTGACATACTTTATCCTCTCCAGCTGGCCAGGAGATGGGGCCACACTAATTATCCAAGCCTGTAGATTATCAGAGCCCTGCTGATTATTACAGTATACTCCTTGTGAACTAGTAGCAATTGAAATTGGAAATTTGATTGTGATATTACAAACTCGTTGTGACATCACAAACACATTTTAACATCATACCACCACGACATCACAAACCCATGGTGACAACATTGTCATTGGGACATCATGATTCCATTGTGACATCTCAAATCTATTATGACCTCTTAGCTCCTTTGAAAAATCACATGCCCTTTTCAACATCAGTCCCTTTGTGTACCCATATCCTTGTTGTTAACTAATGACAATTGAAAGCAGACATGCCATTATAACATCAAAAAGTGTTTGTGACATCCTCAAAAGCGTGACATCACATTTTCATAATAAGCGCATCATCTCATTGTGAAATAACCAAACTCAATGACATAATCGTATTATGACAACAATTCTCATTTTGACATCATAGACACGTTCTGAATGCCTATTCTGTGATTTCATTGTATTTCATATGTGGCATGAGAGTTATCAGAAATGCATTTTTGTGCCTAAATAACCATTTTGACATCATAACCACTTTGTGCCATCACAGTGCCATTGTGTTATCACTAGCACAATGTGACATCACAAACTTCTCCTCTCCTCATAACATTTGTGACATGCTGACATTGTGATATCAGACCTTTTTGCCCTCATAATTTGTTTTCAACCTCATATTTCATGTATGATATTAGATACCAGAAATCCACTGTGACATCATGACCATTGTGACTTCACACTGACAGATGTAATGATCATCTTGTCACATTGTGGCATCACAAAAGGTTTTGATGTCACAATTAATTGATGATGACCTACAGGTAAGGGGTCACAATAGGTCTATGATGTCACAGTTGGTTGTTGATATCCAAATAGCATAAAGGATCTCATTTGTCATGAAATCACAGAGAATATGAGTTCCAAAACGGACTGTGCTATCTCCAAAGTCATGTGTTGTCACAAATGTGATGAAATCCTAGGAGGATTGTGATGTCACAGTGTGACACAGTATTTATGATGTCTGTCAGTATGATGTCACAATGATCATGATGTCACAGTGGATTTCTGATATCACATATCCTAACTGAAATATTATAAAGTTGAAAATAGATTACAAACTCATAAAGGGCCTAAGACATTAAAATTGCAGCATATCACAAGACATGAGGACAGGGCAAGTTTGTGATGTCAGTGTATTAGTGATACCACCATGGAACTGTGATATCACAAAGTGATTGTGATGCCATATATTTATGAGATCACAATGGTTTTCTGATATCAACCCAGAGGCCACATCATTTGAAATAGAATGAAATAGAATAGACATTTACAATGTATCTATGACATCACAATGACAATATAATGTCATAATGCTATGAGGTCATTGTAAATTGGTGATGTTGCAAGGAGATAATGGTGTCAGAATGAATATATCTTGTCACTCTGGTGATGGGGTAACAAAGGTTTGTGATGTTACAATGGCATATATGAATACAATTGTCATGTGTTCACAATGAGGATATGGGTACACAAAGAGACTGTAATGTCACAAATGTCATGTGTGTATTCAAAGGTACTTAGGGGCCATGATAGCTTCATGATACACAGTTGTGATGAGCTCACAATAGGTTTTAGATGTCAAGATGAGTTTGTAATATCTTAAACACATTTCCAATTTCAATTGCTATTTCACAATGTGCATACAAGTTCACAGAAGGAGCTTGAAGTCCTAATGGACATGAATTTTTAAAAATGTTATAAGGCCATATTATGTTTGTGAATACACAATGGGACATTGATATCACCATGGCAATGTCAACTCACTGCATCATGTCAAAATTTTATTTTGGTGTCACAATTAGTTGATGATGCCACATTGGTGATGAGGTCACAAAAGATTGGTGATGTCACAATGTGTGGGGCATGTCACAATGGCATAATGTTTCTCAATTGTCTTTAACTTACAGTGAGTATCTGAGTTCACAAAAGAACTGTAGTTTTTCCAAAAGTATGTGTTTTCACAAATATATTGAAATCTTAAAAGGTTTGTGATGTCAGAATTTGGCAGAATGGTTATGACATCTGGCAGTGTGATGTCACCATGTTCATGATGTCACTGGGAATGATAGCAAATGTCATATGTGCAATCTAATGACGTCGACAACAGATCATGAGGACAAAAAGGCTTAAAAGAATTACAGCGTGTCACAAAAATTTATGATGACAGGATAGGTTTCTGATGTCATGGTGGGTTAGTGATATCACAATGACAATGTTATGTACAAAGGGATTGTGATGTCACAATGGTTATGAGTTCATGATTTGTTTATGATATCAACCTACAGGCCACATTTGAAATACAATGAAATCACAGAAAAGGTGTTCATAATGTGTCTATGATGTCACAATGACAATGTGAAGTTATAATTCTATCATATTATTTTAGTTTTGTGATTTCAGAATGAGCAGATGATGTCAAAACTACAATGTGATGTCACAATTGTGATGATCTCACAAACTTTTTGATGTTAAAATGTCATCTTTGATTCTCAATTGTCAATATTTCACGGTGGGGATTTGGGTACACAAAGCGACTGTGATGTCACAAAACTATGTATTTTTTTCAAAGGTTATAAGAGGTCATAATAGTTTTGGGATGTCACAATGTGATCCTGTTGTCAAAAACAGCAATGTGATGTCACAATGGGTTTGTAATGTCACAGTGTTGGTGAGGTCACAATGGGTTAGTTATATCATGAGTTTGTAATATCACAAATTTGTCCAATTTCACCATGATACACTTAATAACCAGCAGTGCCCCTATCATCCATGGGAACAGATAGTCATCATGGCCTCCTGGTCTGGACCACTGGACAGGAGGATGAATGCAGCTGAAGGGGGCAGCACATGCTGCTGAAGGAGATAGGTAATCAAGCCCCACATGGTGAGCTGCCATGAAGTGATTGGGCATGGACATTTGGGAAGAGATGATTGAAAACTGTTATGCCGGAAGCATACTGCAGTGGGGGAAGGGTACAGCCTATACATAGGCTGCATGTTCAGAGCAACAGAAGGGGAGAGAAAAGGGGGAAAGGCTTGGAAGGAAAGAAGTGAAGAGACTGCAGGAGAGTAAAAACCTGAGAGGAGAGGAAATTGAGGGAGACCAAGAGTTGAAGGACGGCAACTGGCCACCTGGACAGGGCAGGGCAGGCCTGTCAAGAGTAGAGCAGCCTGAAGAAAAGAAGGGAATGGTGGAAGAAAAAAATGAAAAGACCTGAAAGGTAGGACAGGTCTGTAGAGAAGGAGGATGAAGAGAAAGAAAAAACCTTTTCCTTTGAAGTGTGGAGCCTTGGAGATCATTATTTTTGGGGTTGCTTGTTTGCAGACCAGATAACAAATGGCGGGGCTGCTCTTTGGAGGTCTGAGGGTTCATGGTTGAAGCTGCATTTAGCTGTGGGCATCCAGCCCAGGTCAAGGTAGACACTTGTTACAAAATTCATGAGGACAAGAGAGGTCTGTGATGTTACATTGTATTAATAATATCACAATGTCAATATGAGGTCACAAAGGGATTGTAATGTCACAATGGTGATGTGGTCACAATGGGTTTCTGAAATCAGCCTATATGTCACATTGGAGATATAATGAAACCACAGAATAGGCAATCACATTGTCTCTATGACCTAACAATGAAAATGTGATGTCATAATGCTATGACTTCATTGTCATTTTGGAATGTCACAATGATTTGATGGTATCATAAAACAGTGTGATCTCACTCTGGAGATGATATGACAAAGTGTTTGTAATGTTACACTGGCATGTCTGATGTCAGTTGTCCTTTGTTCACAATGAGGATATGGTTACCCAAAGGGACTGTGATGTCACAAGTACCATGTGCTTTTTCAAAAGTGCTAAGAGGTCAAACAGGTTTGGGATGTCACAAGGTGACCGAGATATCACTGTGGCAATGTGATGTCACAATGGGTTTTGATATCACAGTGGTGATAAGGTCACACTTGGATAATGGTGTCACAATGAATTTGTAATATCACCATTACATGTCCAATTTCATTCTACTAGATCACAGTGAAGATACTAGTTCACATAAGGAGCTAGAAGTCAGAAAGGCCATGAATTTTGTAAAATATTATGAGGAAATAATTGATTGGTGAAAATGCAATGGTGAAAATCTGATTGGTAATGTGATGTTACTATTACATGGGATAGTATTGTTTTGAAGTCACAAATAGTTGGTAATGCCATACAGGTGATGAGGTCACATAGGTTTGTGATTTCCCAATGAGATGGTGATGTCAAAATCTCATGCCAGATCTCTAATTGACAATGAATATATAAGTTCAGAAGGGTTAATGATGTATCCAAAGGCATATGTTGGCACAAATATCATGAGTCTTAACAGGTGTGTGAGGTCACAATGTGAATCATTGGTCATGATATCTTGCAGTGTGATGTCACAATGGTCATGATGTCACAGTAGATTTCTGATATCACCTGTCATACCTGAAGTATTATGAGTTGAACAGTTTATGAACTCAGAGAGGCCAAAGTGATCACACTGGAAGCATGTCAAAAATTTATGAGAATAGGACAGTTTGTGATGTCACAGTGGGTTAGTGATATCATAATTGCAATATGGTGTCATCAAGATATTGTGATGTCATGATGGTTATGTGGTCACAATGTATTTCTGATATCAACCCACCTGCCACATTTGAAATAGAATGAAATCACAGAATAGGCATTCCAATGTGTCTGTGGCATCAGAATGACCATGTGATATCATAATGCTATGATGTCATTGTTTTATGATGTCATGATGGGCTGATGTCATAATGACAATGTGATATTACACTGGTGATGATGTCATAAAGGTTTTGAGATGTTAAAATGGCATGTTTCATCTCAATTGTCATTAGCTCAAAATAAGGGTATGGATACCAAAAGGCCTGTGATTTCACAAAGGCCATGCTTTCTTGCAAAGCTCCTGAGGTCATAATAGGTTTGGGATGTCACAATGTGATCATGGTGGCACAATGGCAATGTGATATCCCAATGAGTTTGTGATGTCACCACGGTGATAGGGTCACAATGGGTTAGTGATGTCTTATCAAGTTCATAATATAACAATGACATACACAATTTCAATTTCTTCTAATTCACTATGAGGATACTGTAATAACCACTGGGGCCAGTATTATCTGTGAGAGCTGATAATCATTGGCCTGGCCCACGGGAGAGTGTGGGAAATGCCGCCAATGCTGAAGTGTCAAGCCTCACAAGGTGAGCTGTCAAGAAGTGATTAAGCATTGGGCAGTTTGGGAAGTGATGGTTGAAAACTGTTAGGCAGAAGACCCGTTGGAGTGAAGAGAGGTAAACCTATATATAGCTTGCATTTTCAGAGCATTGGAAGGGGAAATAAAAATGGGTGCTACCTGGATGGAATAAAGGAAAAAAACCTGAGAAGAGAGGAAGTTGATGGAGAGCAGAAGGTTGGCAAGTGGTCACTGGGGCAGAGTAGGGCAGGCCTGTGGAGAGTGGAGAGGCCTGAAGAGAAGAAGGAAGTGGTGGAAGGGATAACGAGAAAGACCAGGAAGCAAGGACAGCTCTGTAGTGAAGGAGGGAGGAATGGAAAAGTAAAAAGCCTTGCCCATTGAGGTTTGGCGCTTTGGAGATCATAATTTTTTGGTTGGTGGTTTGCAGACCAATTAGAAAGGGTGGGACTGCCCATTGAAGTTCTGAGGTTTGTTGGTCAAGGATGCTCTTGGCACTGGGTATCCAGTCCAGGATAAGGTAATCACAGTAGCCTTTCTATTGTAAATTGTTTTATTATATTAAATGTGACTCGATGGCTTGTCTCATTGACTTAGGGGTCATAAGTACATGAGTTCACAGAAAAAGCTTGAAATCTCAAAGGCCATGAATTTTCTAAGATGTGATGTCACCATAATAGGTTTGTAAAAACACAATGGAACAATGGTGTCACAACGGCAATACCACAATATAATGTCAAAATAATGATTTGATACCACAATTAGTTGTTGATGCCATTCTCATGATGAGCACAATAAATTTGTGATGTCACAATGGGTTTATGATGTCAGAGTGACATGGCAGATCTCAACTGTCATTAATTGGCAATGAATATGAGTTCATAAAGGGACTGTAATGTCTCCAAAGGCATGTGTTGTCACAAATGTGATGCTGTTCTAACAGTTTGTGATGTCACAATGTGACACAATATTCATGAAATCTGGCAATATGATGTCACAGGGGATTTCTGATATCACATGACATACCAGAAATATGAGATTGAAAACAGATTATGAGCTCACAAAGGGCCGAATATATAACTAGGGCAGCATGACACAAAACTTATAAGGACAGGACTGGTTTGTTATGGCACAGCAGGATAATGATATCACAATGGCAATGTGATGTCACAATGTATTGTGATATCACAATGGTTATATTATCAAAATGGGTTTCTGAAATAGAATGAATTCATTCAGTAGGCCTTTACACTGTTACGTCTATGATGTAACAATGTCACTGTGATTTACACTGCTATGATGCCATTGTCGTTTGGTGATGTGACAATGAGCTGATGGTGTAATAATGTCAATTTGATGTCAATGTTGATTTATGATGTTACAATGCTTATGAGGTCACATTATGTTTCTGATATCAACACACATGTCAAATGTGAAATAGTATGAAATAGCCTTGCACCGGTGGCTCACACCTGTAATCCTAGCTACTCAGGAGGCTGAGATCTGAGGATCATAGTTCAAAGCCAGCTCAGGCAGGAAAATTCATGAGACTCATCTCCAATAAAAACGACTAGAAAACCAGACGTGGTGCTGTGGCTCAAGCGATAGAGTGCTCACCTAGAGCAGAAGAGCAATGACAGCAATCAAGCCCAGAGTTCAAGCCCCACAACCGGAAAAAAAAAACAAGTAAAAATAGGCATTCACCTCTATCTGTAACATCACAATGACAATGTGATCTCATAATGCTATCTTGTCATTGTACTTTTGTGATGTCAAAAGTAGTTGACACTGTCATAATGAAAATGTTATGTCACACTGGTGATGCCACAAAGGGTTCATGATATTACAATGACATGTCTGATACCAATTGGAAGTTCATAATGAGGGTATAGTTACACAAGGGGACTGTGATGTCACAAAGGCCATATGTTTTCTTCAAAGGTGCTAAGAGGTCCTAATAGGTTTAGGATGTCAAAATGTGATAGTGATGTCAAATGGCAATGAAAGTTCTCAATGGGTTTGGATGTCAAATTGGTAATGAAATAATAGTTTTGTGAAAACACATCTCATAACCACATGTCCAATTTCAGTTGCTACTATTATACAATGAGGATATGAGTTCACAGAAGACTGAAGTATAACAGGCCATGAATTTTCTAAAATGCTATGAAGACATACTAGGTTTTAGAAAACACAATGGAACAGTGATATAATAATGGCAATGTGATGTTGCAATATGATAACTTAATAAGGTTTTCATATCACAATTGGTGATGCCACACTAGTGATATTTACAAGAGGTGTGTGATGTCAAAATGGGTTGGTGATATCAAAATGACACATGTGATCTCAATTGTCATTAACTCACAATGAGTATATGAGCTCATAAAGGGACTCTGGTATCTCAAAAGTCATGCGTTGTCACAAAAGTGATGAAGTCCTAACAGGTGTGTGTTGTCAGAATGTGACAAAATGCTCTTAACATCTTTCAGTGTGATGTCACTATGATCTAAATGTCACACTGGATTCGGGTATCACATTTCATACCTGGATTGGGTATGAGAGGATTAGAATTTCACAGTGGGTTAGTGATATCCCTATGGAAATGTGGGGTCACAAAGGGATTGTGCTACCACAATGGCTATTAGATCACAATGTGTTTCTACTATAATAGGTTTGTGCTGTCACAATTTTTGGGGGGAGGGGGTTTGTAATGTCTTGTTTTTTATTGTGAGAATACCGTACAGAGAAGTTACAATTATGTGGGCAAGATAACGAGTACATTTCTTATCAAGCATTATTGCCTCCTGGTTGTTTCCCCTTCCCAACTCTTCCCATACTCCTCCTCTCTTCCCACCCAATCCTCCTCCAAGCCCCACCAAAGTTTTTAAGTTTCTTTTTCGACAAAATGACTTGTACATCTCATTGTTGCAATGGGTCCTCCTTTATCCCTAGTTAAACGATTTGTTATTTTTTTCCCTTCCCCTCCACAAACTATACCCACATCAAATACAGTGAAAGTATGGGTTATACTGTGGGGGAGGGACATACAAAGCAACATAGAAATCATCTTATAAATATGATAGAAAAAATTGCATGAAAGGAAAAAAAAACAAAAAATTTGAATACTTATCTTAGGGTTCATTCCAGTAACATCAACTTATCTGACCTTTTCTGCTTGACTCAGACATATACTAGTTATTGCAAATAAGGGAAACCATGGGACCTATGTTTCTTTGGGCCTGGCTTACTTCACTTAATATAACTTTTTCCAAGCCTTCCTATGTCCTAACAAATGGGGCTATGTCAATGTCATTCTTTTCTGATGGAGGCATAGAATTCCACATTTTCCTGATCCATTCATCTACTGAGGTGCAGCTGGGTTGGTTCCATATCTTAGATATGGTAAATAATGCCGCAATAAGCATAGTTGTGCTGGTAGCTTTAGTGTGGTCTTGTTTGTGTCACAACTGGTTGGAAATATCACAATGCTATGCTGGATCTCAAATATCATTAATTCACAATGAAGATATGAGTTCACAAAGGGTCTGTGTTGTCTCCAATGTCATGTGTTGGCACAAAAGTGATGAAGTCCTAACAGATTTGTGAGTTCACAATGTGACACCATGGTCTTGATGTCTATCAATATGATGTCACAATGGTCATGATGTAAGTCAATTTATGATAGATATCATATGTCATACCTGAATTATTATGAGTTTGAAAACAGATTCTAAGCATACTGAAAGACTAAAATATCCTAATGGCTGCATATCATACAAGTTATGACTAAAAATTCATGGTCTTTGGAGCTTAAGATTCTTTCATTGAAATTCTATCCTCATTGTGAACTAGTAGAAATTAAAATTGGATATGTCATGGTGATATTACAAACTCATACTGACAACACAAACTCATTGTGACCTCATCACCACTGTGACATCACAACCCCATTGTGACATCACATTGCTGTTGTGCTTTCACAATCACATTGTGACATCACAAAGCTATGTAAGCTCTTATCACCTTTAAAGAAACACAACCTCTGTGGCATCACAGACCTTTGTGTAGCCATATCCTCATAGTGAATTATTGAAAATTGTGATCACACATAGTATTGTATCATCACAAATACTTTCTGCAATAATTATGACTGTGAAATCACATTGTCATCATAACACCATCATCTCATTGTGATATCACCAAACCCCAATGATACCATACCATTTTTCTCTTTTTTAAAATTCTGTGTCTTTTATTATAAGTAAAGTGTACAGAGGGATTATAGTTATATGAGCAAGGTAATGAGTTCATATCCTATCAAACATTGCTGTCTTGACATCACTTTGTCATTTTGATGTCATACACCCATTGTGAATGCCTATTCTTTGATTTTGTTCTATTTCAAATGTGCCATGTGGGTTGATATCAAGACATCACTGTGAACTCATAACTTTTGTGACATCAAAATCTCTTTGTCACAGCACATTGCCTTTGTTATATCACTAACTCACTGTGACATCAAATACCTCTCCTGTCCTCATAACACTTGTGACATGCTATTGTGATATCTTAGGCCCATTTTTGTGAGTTGAAAAATCTGTGTTTGACCTCATATTTCAGATATGACATGAGATATCTAAAATCCAGTGTAACATATTGATATCACACTGCTGGACATCATATCCTTTGTGTCAGACCTTTTAGTTCTTCACCTTTTTGACTACATATACGTTAGTGACATCAGAATCCCTTCCCAAACTCATATACTCATGGTGAGTTAATGACAATTGGGATCCCATATGCCATTGTGACATCATGAACCCCTTGGGACATCTCCAATCTATTACGACCACCTCATCAGTATGGCGTCACCAATTGTGACATCAAAACATTATTATAATAAGATGTTGAGACATCACATTGTGTGTGTGAAATCACTGTCCCATTGGGTTTTCTCATAATATGGCCTCATACTATAAAGCTTCTTCTATCTCCTGGTATCCTCATATTGAATTCTAAGTAATTGAAATTGGATATATCATTCTGAAATTACAAACAAACTGTGACATCACAAAACTGTAGTGATCTCATCACCACCACGGTGACATCAAAAAATACAATGGGATACAGGGACCAAGATGGCGATGGGGCAGTAGGGAAACGCCACAGCTCTCTCCAACCAAAAAGAGAGTTTGAGTTCCTACGCTTAATCTCCCCAAGAGACCTACAACAACAAAAAGACGAACACTCAGAGAAAAACCAGAGGCAGAGAATAACAAAAAAAGAAAGAGAGAAAAAGAAGAATTTCAAAACAGAGAAAAGCAAAGACCCCTCCCCCAACCTTTACTGGCCGCGCGGCAGTGCGCCAAGCCGCCGGCCAGCCGGCCTGGCGGGGGCTGGGGGAGCCCCAGAGACACAGCAGAGACACAGGGGGCCGCTTTCAGAACATCAGGTACTGGTTTGCAGAACAGCAGATCGCCAGGAACAGAGAAACCTACCAGCCGGGAGTCTCCACGAGGATCCCACCCCCACCCCTCACTCTCCACCCGAGCAGAGAGACTCCATCCCGCCAAAGCCGCTCGGCATCAGCAGAGTGACAAAAGGACCTGTCGGCAGACCACCCGGCCCGCCTGATTGCAATTGCAACGATCCAGCACTCTCCACCCGAGCAGAGAGGTTCCATCCCACCAAAGCCGCTCGGCGCCAGCAGTGCGACAAAGGGTCCTGTCTGCAAACCACCCGCCCACCCGATCACGATCGCAACGACCCGGCGGGGTCACTCGGGCCCCAGAGGTACCGAGAAGAAGCTGCCTGAGTGTGGACACTCTTGACCCAACAGCTTCGACAGAGGCAGAGACAGAAAAGAATCACACAGAGCCACCACCGCCCAACCCAGCCTGGATTGCAACAACAACTGACGACCTACACCACACAAAAACAACCAGCTCCAGGGTGAGTACCCCACAGGGGAAGTGTATCCCTCAAGGGAGACCAGAGCTGGAGGGAATCCCCAGACCCTGACCTAGACTCCCTACCCCAGCACCCGGACCACAGGACCCACTAAAACTGGGAACTGTTTGAGAGCTCCACCAGCCCGTGGAGCACACTCAGCTGGCCAGGCTAGAGCAAGAGCACCCCTGGAAGGGAGCTTAAATGCCCAAGCCAGGAACAGCGCCCCTGGGTCAAGACTACCAACAGTAGAAGAAATTCGAACTGTGTCCCCCAGGCTGTATAACCTAGGTGGTATACACATCAGCACAGGCCTAACGAGTGCGCTCCAGGCTGCATAACCTAGGTGGTTATACACATCAGCACAGGCCTAACAAGTGCGCTCCAGGCTGGGGCCGGAACCAGGCCCGGGGATCCGGCGCCTGAACAACACAACCAACTTCTCCCAATTGAAGTAAAAAGCTGAGCATATGCCTCAACAGAGGGGAGAAAACCAGGAAACAACACTCCCCCGGGAAGCACGCCTGTGACAACAAAAGACCTGGAGGCCCAGGACAAGAGAAGCCCAAACCCCACCAAAACTCCACCCATATACCCTAGACTGAGAATTGGGCAACACAGGCTGCCAGCACCTGATAGTAAGCAGGAGCTCAGACTGTTAAGGCGGCTCAGCAATAGAGTGATAGTCTTGGATGTATGAGGCCCTGGATCTGATTCCTCAGCATCACAAAAGCAAAAAGGGTCAGAAGTGGTGCTGTGGCTCAAACGGTAGGGTGCCAGCCTTGAGCTGAAAAGCTGAGGGACAGCACACAAACCTAGAGTTCAAGCCCACAACCAGCCCAAAACAAATAAACAAAAACACATCAGGAGCTCATAACAGACTCCAGCATTTGGGAGAGTGCATCCAGAGCATCTGTTCTTCACAAGAGCACCCGTAGGAGCAAACACAAGCAGTCTAGGCTGCTCAACCCTTCCAAAGGCGGGAACTGCCAGCAATCTACAGCAGAGAGCTGAGAATCCTAAGTAGGTCAGAATAGCAGCTGGAAATAGGCTCCCAACAGAACCCAGATCAGGCACAGACTCTCTCTACCAATACAGAATCAGCAACCAAGCAAAGACAGACACACCAAAACAAAATTGAAGAGCAGTCTCCTGAACCTCCATGCGAAAATCACAGAGAAAAATCACAAGGTTTACTACCACCCAGGACAGCAAGCCCACCTCAAAAGCCAGCAGCCACACAGGGGAGAGCCCCAGTGGGAGCAAAGCAGGAATGGAAGACAAAGGCTACTTCCAAGGGTTGCTGGAGAAAATGACTCAAGAAATAAAGCGAGAAATTGATCAGAAATTGAAAGAGCACAAGGATGAACTATCCAAAGAGATACAGGGTATCAAACAAGAGATGCATGCAAAAATAGAAGCTGCACAAACCTCAGTAAGAAGTGAGATAAATGCCAAATTAGAGGTAATGCATACCTCATTGAGAGGTGAAATCAGTACTCTGAGAACCAACATTGAATCCATAAAGGGATCCATTTCCTCCATGCAAACCACAATAGAAGCCACTGTCAACAGAGTGAATGAAATTGAAGGTAGGGTGTCAGATACAGAAGACAGAATACACCAACTGGACCAAAAAGTGACAGATATGGAAAAAACACTCAAATTAAACCAAAGGGATATTCAAGAGCAAGCAGATAATGCTAAAAAATTTAACCTTCGCATAATTGGAGTGGACGAAGGTGAGGAATTCCAGAGCAAGGGAATGCAACACCTATTTAACAAGATAATCAATGAAAATTTTCCCCACCTCAAAAACGACCATCTTAACTACATCACAAAAGCTTATCGAACACCCAACAAGCAAGACCCCAGGAGAAACACTTCTAGACACATTATAGTAAAAATGATAGATCTGAATAATAAGGAAACAATCCTGCATGCAGCAAAAATGAAGAAGGAGCTATACTACAATGGGAAAAAAATAAGAATTACTGCAGATCTCTCCACACAAACAATGAATGCAAGAAAAGCCTGGGAAAGCACCATACGAGCCCTGAGAGCCAATAACTGCCAACCCAGACTGATCTACCCGGCAAAGCTAGCATTCACATTTGATGGAGAACTGAAAACTTTTAATAGCAAAGAAAAACTAAATGAATACATAAACATTAAGCCAGCATTACAAAGAATTCTAAGAGGGGGGACACAACCTGAAGAAAGCAGCCAGGAACTGGGGCCTGCCCCAAACAGGCGTTACTCAAAGTCTAACTGAGCAAGCACAGGAGGAAAGGAAAAAAGAAAAACTTAGGAAAACAGAATGGCAGGGACAACAATGCATCTCTCTATACTTTCTCTTAATATAAATGGGCTGAATTCGCCAATTAAAAGAAAACGAACTGAGGACTGGATAAGAAAACAAGACCCATCCATCTGTTGCCTTCAGGAGACCCACCTCTCAGCCAAACATACAAACAAACTCAGAGTGAAGGGGTGGAAAAGGATCTACCAATCAAACGCCCCCAGTAAGAAAGCAGGTGTAGCTATCCTGATATCTGACAAAATAAACTTTTCATTAAAATCAGTACAGAAAGACAAGGACGGACACTACATATTAATAAAGGGAACAATCCAAGAGGAGAATATAACCATCATCAACTTATATGCCCCAAATATTGGTGCACCCAGATATGTCAAACAAATGCTCTCAAACTTACAGAATAAAATAGATCCCAATACGATAATACTAGGAGACTTTAACACACCACTCTCACCAAAGGACAGGTCTACCAACCAGAGGATTGGCAAAGAAGCTACCGAATTAAGAGAGGCCATACTTCAAGCGGAATTAACTGACATCTACCGAGTATTTTACCCTAAAACAACACAGTACACATTCTTCTCAGCAGCTCACGGAACTTTCTCCAAAATAGACCATATCATAGTTCATGCAAGGAACTTAAGCAAATACAAAGGGATCGACATAATCCCCTGTATCCTATCTGACCACAGTGGAATCAAGCTAGCTCTCAATAACAAAGCATACCGCAGAAATTTCTCCAATACATGGAAATTGAACAGCACACTCCTTAACAATGCCTGGATAACAGAAGAGATCAGAGAAGAAATAAAGCATTTCCTACAATTCAATGAAAATGAAAACACCTCACAAAGAAACTTGTGGGACACAGCAAAAGCAGTCCTGAGGGGCAAATTTATTGCCCTCAGTGCCCACATCAAGAGAATGGAGACAGACCAAGTAAATAATCTCATGTTGCAATTAAAACAGCTAGAAAAACAGGAAAAAATGGGACCTAAAGCTACTAGAAGAAGCCAGATAACCAAATTAAAAGCAGAGATTAACCAATTAGAAAATCAGAAAACCATAACCAAAATAAACCAAACAAAAAGCTGGTTCTTTGAAAAAATAAACAAAATTGATGGCCCATTGGTTAGATTAAGTAAAAAAAAGAAGAGAGGAAACCCATATTAATAGGATTAGGGATGCCATGGGAAACATCACCACACGTACCCAAGATATCCAAACAATTCTAACAGACTACTTTCAAAAGCTATACTCTCTAAAGGAAGAAAATCGGGCAGAAATGGATGCATTTTTAGAGAAATACAAGTTGCCCAAACTGAGCAAAGAAGAAGTTAACCAATTAAATAAGCCAATATCCTATAATGAGATACAGGAAGCTATCAAAAGTCTTCCAATAAAAAAAAGCCCAGGACCAGATGGATTCACAGCAGAATTCTATAAGACCTTTAAACAAGAACTAATACCCATACTCTTCAGAGAAACAGAGAAGGAAGGAGCTATCCCAAACTCATTCTACGAAGCCAATATCACACTCATCCCCAAACCAGGCAAAGACCCAACCAAAAAGGAGAATTACAGGCCAATCTCCTTGATGAACACAGATGCAAAGATCCTTAACAAGATTCTAGCTAACAGAATCCAGAAACACATAAAAAAATAATTCATTATGACCAGGTAGGTTTCATCCCAGAGACACAGGGATGGTTTAACATACGTAAGTCAATAAATGTAATCCAACATATCAAGAGAGCCAAGGTCAAGAATCACATGATTATCGCTACAGATGCAGAAAAGGCCTTTGACAAAATTCAACATTCATTCATGCTAAAAGCTCTGGAGAAAATAGGAATAGAAGGAACATTTCTAAAAACAATAAAAGCCATTTATGACAGACCAATAGCCAATATTATACTTAATGGGGAAAAGCTGCAACCAATTCTCCTAAAATCAGGAACAAGGCAAGGATGCCCACTGTCTCCACTCCTCTTCAATATAGTCCTAGAACCCTTAGCCAGGGCAATAAGGCAAGAAAAAGACATTAAAGGGATCCGCATAGGGAAAGAAGAAGTTAAACTATCCCTTTTTGCAGATGACATGATACTATACCTCCACTATCCCAAAAACTCCATCCCCAAACTCTTAGAAATCATAAATCACTTCGGCAAAATAGCAGGATACAAAATAAACCCACAAAAATCAGTTGCCTTCCTATACACTGATAATGTACAGGAATAGAGGGAAATAAAGGGAGCAACCCCATTCACAATAACCTCCCGAAAAATAAAATATTTAGGAATTAACCTAACCAAAGATGTAAAAGAACTATTTAATGAGAACTATAAAAAGTTAAAGAAAGAAATTGCAGAAGACACTAGGAAATGGAAAGACCTCCCATGCTCCTGGATAGGCCGACTTAATATAGTAAAGATGGTAATACTTCCAAAACTAATATACAAATTCAACGCAATTCCGATTAAAATCCCAATGACGTACATCACTGAAATACAGAAAACAGTCCAAAATTCATATGGAACAACAAAAGACCTAGAATAGCCAAAACAATTCTAGGGGATAAAGACAATATGGGAGGGCTATCCATGCCGAACTTCAAACTCTACTACAGAGCTATAATAACAAAGACAGCATGGTACTGGCACAAAAACAGACCCGAAGACCAATGGAACAGAATAGAAGATCCAGAAATAAATCCACAGGCCTACAGCCAGCTGATATTCGACAAAAGAGCCAAAGACATACAATGGAAGAAACACAGCCTCTTGAACCGCTGGTGCTGGGAAAACTGGGCAGCCACATGCAGAAAACTAAAAGTGGACCCCAGCCTATCACCATGCACCAACATCAACTCAAAATGGATTAAAGACTTTAACATTAAACCTGAATCTCTGAAACTACTGCAGGACAGAGTAGGAGAGACACTTGAACTAATAGGCACAGGAAGGTACTTCCTGAACAGAGTCCCAGGGTCACAACAAATTGGAGAGAGACTCGACAAATGGGACTACCTTAAAATAAAAAGCTTCTGCACAGATAAAGCTATCGCAACCAAGCTAGAAAGACAACCAACTAATTGGGAAAAAATATTTACCAGCAATATATCAGACAAGGGGTTAACATCCTGTATATACAGGGAACTCAAGAAACTAATCACTCCCAAACCCAACAAACCAATTACTAAATGGGCAAGGGAACTAAAGAGGGACTTCTCAAATGAAGAAATAAAAATGGCAAAGAAACACATGAGGAAATGTTCATAATCCCTGGTGGTGAAGGAAATGCAAATAAAGACAACCCTGAGATACCACCTTACCCCAGTCAGAATGTCCCACATCCACAAATCAGCCAACGACAAATGCTGGAGGGGATGTGGAGAAAGATGAACCCTATTACACTGCTGGTGGGAATGTACACTTATACAACCACTTTGGAACAGTCTGGAGGGTCCTCAGAAAGCCAAAGATTGACCTCCCTTATGACCCACTCATACCACTTCTAGTCATCTACCCTGAACAACAGGAACCAATATACAAGGACACGTGCACCTCCATGTTTATTGCAGCACTGTTCGCAATAGCTAGGATATGGAAACAACCTAGATGCCCCACCACAGATGAATGGATCCAAAAATTGTGGTATCTATACACAATGGAATATTATGCAGCCATTAGAAATGACAAAATAATGGCATTTGCAGGGAAATGGATGGAGCTAGAAGGAATCATGTTGAGCAAGGTAAGCCAAGAACGAAGAGACAAACAGTACATGGTCTCCCTGATAAGTGGATGATGAATCCAAAATGTTAGGTGATATGACAAAACTAACAGGACTTAAGAAACAAAGAACTCCCACTCATCTGGTTGAACCACTACTAAATATCCCCATGCTGCTGATCACATATATGGTATATAACATATGAGCACCGTTATATATTACAGACTGTGATAGACAATTTGCTCCAGGAAAGTTAGAATGAACTTGTGACTTTAAATGAGCATCATTATTCCACAATACTGTGAATTTCCGGAAATTAAGTAATCACTTAATCACAATCAAAAAAAAAAAAAAAAGAACCTTGGGGAAGGGAGGGAGGGAGGGGATGGTAGGGGGAAAACAATGGAGGGGGTAACAATGTTCAAGAGGAAGTGGAAGTGTACTCATTACCTCACTCATGTAACTGTAACCCTCTGTATAGTATCTTTACAATAAAAAAAATAAAAAAATAAATCATTGATAAAAAAAAATACAATGGGACATGTCATTTCCATTTTGACATTATGAATCACATTGTACCATTCCAATTAAGACCTCTTACCACCTTTAAAACATACATGGCCTCTGTGACATCACAGAACCTTTTTTGTATCCATATCCTTATGGGGAACTAATGACAACTGACAGACATACCATTGAAATATAACAAATCTTTTCTGACTTCATCATAATTGTGACATCATGTTGCCATTATGACACCATCAGCTCATTTTGACATGTAAAACTACAATGACATCATAGCATTGTAACATCACATTGTCATTCTGATGTCATACACACGTTGTGCTTGCCTATTAAGTTTTTCATTCTATTTTTAATGTGGCATGTCGGTTGATATCAGAAACCCATTGTGATATCACGATGCCTTAGTAGCATTACATTGCCACTGTGATGTCACATTGCCAAATTGATGTCACAAAGGGATTTTGATGTGACAATGTTTATGACATCACAATGAGTTTCTGATATCAACCCACATGCCACATTTCAAATACAATGATTAGGCATTCATAATGTGACTATGATGTCACAATGACATATTGGCAAGTGCTATAATGTCATAAGCTAAAGATGTTATAACAACATTGTGATGTTACACTGGTTATGATGTGACAGAGTTTGTAATGTTTCAATGGTTATGAGGTCACAGTGTGTTTCTGATATCAACTGATATGCCACATTTGAAAAAGAATGAAATCACAGTGTATACATTCACAATGTGTCTATGAAAGCAAAATGGCAATGTGATGTCATAATGCTATGATGTTACTGTAGCTTGGTGATGTCACAATGAGTTGATGGTGTCATAAAAACAGTCGGATTTCACACTGGTAATGATGTCACAAAGGGTTTGTGATGTCACAATGGCATGTCAGAATTTAATTGCCATTAATTTATGGTGAGGATATAAGAGTGAAATCTCGACATACACAAATGAAGTATGATGATGCAAAGGCCATGTTTTTTGTTAAAAGTGCTAAAGTTGCTAACAGGTTTCGGTTGTCAAAGTGTTAATGATATAAAAATGATATAATTATTGATATAAAATGAGTTAATGATGTCCAAACTAGTTTGTAATGTGACATCTTATTTCACATTTCAATTGCTAGAAGTTCAGAATGATACAATTCACAGAAGGGGCTTGACATCCCAAAAGCCATGAATTTTCTAAGATGTAATGAGATCATAATAGGTTTGTGAAAGTATGTAATATCACAATTGCAATATGATGTCAAATTATAATGTCATAATAGTGTTGTTATATCACAATTAGTTGGTGATGCCATAATAGAGATGAGTTCAAAATAGTTTTGTGATGTCACAGTAGATTGGTGATGTGACAATGGCAGTCCAGACCTCAATTTTCATTAATTCACAATGAGTATATAAATTTAGAACGGGCTTTTGACGATTCCAAAGCATTTGTTGGCACAAATGTGATGAAGTCAGAGCAGATTTGTGATGTGACAATGTGACACAATGGTAATTAAATCTAGTAGTGTGATGTCACAATGTTCATGATATCACAGCATAGTGCTAATATTTCATGTCACACCTGAAATAATATGTCAAAAAGAGTTTGAGCTCTTAATGAGCCTAACATAACACAGTGGCAACATGTCACAAAACATGAGGACAGGACATGTTTGAGTTGTCACAGATGTTTAGAAATATCACAAAGGGATTATGATGTCACAATGATTATGAAGTCAAAATGTTTTTGATATGAACCCACATGCCACATTTGAAAAATAATGAAATCAAATAATAGGCATTCATAATGTATATATGATGTCACAAGGACAATGTGATATCATAGTGGTATGATGTCATTACATATTTGTGATGTCACAATGAGCTGATGTCATAATGACAATGTGATGTCACACTGATTATATTGTAAATCCTTTGTGACATCCATACATCATCCATCCATACTCAGAGACATGGAGTTATTGCCTTCTTTTTTTTCTTTGTCAGGTCTGAGGTTGAAATATGAGCCGAGGCCCTATCCCTGATCTCCTCTTGCTCAAGGGTAGTCCTCTGCCCTTGAGCCACAGCCCCAACACATGGGGATATTTTCCTGTGATCTCTTAGAAATAAGCTGAATTCAATTTGGCATTCTATACATCTCAGCCTGCTGAGGAGCTAGTATTACAGGCAGGAACCACTGACACCTGGCTTTCTTTTCTTCTTGTTCTTTTTTACATCGTGACAATCTGAAATCTTCACAGTATTATTCCAAAGGTTTTCATTGGAAGTAAACTACCTAGCGTTTGAGTTCGAATGCCAGGACTACCACCCACAAATGGAGAGAGTTCCTGACAGACTAGTTCCTATTTATGTGCATGCTATCAAAATAATAATTAATTTTGCAGTTAATTCATGATTCTATTTTAGAATGCCACACAAAAATTATTGGATTTATAGCTTCCATTCTAGCACCATGGTATGATTCCCCTAAAGGAAGGATACTAATTTTTATTAAAATTTTTATAAGTATTCAGCCATGATACTTCATTAAATGGAGGCATAATTTCATAACTAATCATTGGTAAGTATATTTAATTTATATAATTTAATAATATCCTCACATTCTCTCTCTCTGTATATATATATATATATATATATATGTGTGTGTGTGTGTGTGTGTGTGTGTGTGTGTGTGTGTGTATATATATATATATATATATATATATATATATACAGCTTTCTACACATCTATCAATATATATATATATAGGGCACTACTGTGGCTTGATCACAGGTCCTTAGAACTTCCTGGCAGCTCAGTTTGCCAGAGGTTGGTGTGCTAAGACTGTGACCCCATTTATGGATTGGCCATTGTAGGCTGTGAGTTAAAATCCCAGCATCGCCAAAAATTTATTCATGGAGTAAGAAACCACTTTCCACACATATTTTTCCTGAAAAAAATTCCTGGGTCTCAGTATAATGTATAATCCATATGCAAATATATCCTGTGTGATAGGATGTAATAAATGAAATGTTATATGTGTAATAATAATAAATAAATAAGGGTAATAAATGTCATACTTACTAAACCCATGTATGTAAACAGTGATCATATATGAATATCATTTTTTTCCAGTGCTGGGGCTTCAATTCAGGCCCTGGAAACTGGTCTGAATTTCTTGTCCTCTAGGACCAAGAGCTTCCCCTTCACCCACAATGCCACAGAGTTACCCAGACCCTGAGTTCAAATCCCATGCCAGCCAGAAAAATTCCAAAAAATTCCAAAAAATATCCCAGCCAGGGCTTTATTTTGTTATGTTTTTTGGCCAAACATGGGGCTTGAACTCAGGTCTTGGCATCTCTGCCACAGCTGAGCTTGGGATCCTAGGACCCACGTTCAAATCTCGGGGTTAGCAAAAAATTAAAATTGAAAGGAGAAGGATAAAACGGAGAAGTTCAAGAAGGTGGTTTTACATTTTTTCGCTTTGCATTGTGACCATCCTGGGTCTAAATGACAAGGCCCAGAAAGTGTACATGACCTTACATGCTGATGTTTGGCTGGCTATTATGGTAGCCATAGCCGAAACCTCAACTTAAGCCTGGAGGTCAAATTCTGGGACTGCCGCTAATGATTGGTGGGAGATTTTAAGAAACGCATTCCAATATACATCACTATAAATGTTATAAAAGTAACAATTAAGTTAGTAGTTAGTGTATGAGTATAGTATAAAATTATACACATTGACTAGATACATATAGTACATTGACTAATTTTCAATTTTAATACTTTATTATGTATTCAACCATGATAGTTAAAAGTCGAAGGAATAATTTTTCAATAATTGGCAGTAATATAATTTATGTAATTTCATAATATGCAGTCATCTTTCTTTTGTATTATACATATACATATATTTATACATCTACATATATATATGTAGGCACATATATATGCCAATCTACACATTTATCTGTTTATAAATGTCATTCCTGTGGCTCAGTGCTATATAGTGATGGCTAGAATATACAAAGCCCTGGATTCGATTTCTCACTACCACATGCACATAAAAATCCGGAAGTAGTGCTGTTGCTCAAGCAGTAGAGCACTAGCTTTGAGCATAAAACCTTAGGGACTGTGTGCGGAGCCTTACTCAAGAACCAGGACGGGCACCAAAAAAGATTGAATGTTGTGACTGCAACTATATAAGAATAGGACTTCAAATACCTCATCACAGAGCAAGCTGGGTGTTTGGTGCTGACAGCTGCAATATAATCTGAATACCCAGATGCAACCAAGCGCCATGGAACCAGATGCTGCTGGCTTGCTCACCCCTGTCATCCAAGATACTTGGGGGCTGAGACCTGACACTGGTGGGTTTAAAACCCAGCCCTGGCAGGATGTCTGTGAAACTCTGAGCTGTGGCTCAAAATGGTAGAGCTCTAGCCTTGAGCAAAAGATCTTAGGATAGTACCCCCAACACTTTAGTGCAATCCTTGTGGGTGACTCCCCCCCAAAAAAACACCCCTCTAAATTATTAGATGTGAACTTTGTGTAGTTTGTGATGGGTTTCTGAAAGAATGGTGATACTGATGAAAGCACCCTAATACTAATGACAGCTTGTGGGATACAGCTCTGTGATGAGTCCTTCCTGGGGTTCTGAGTCCCTCACGGGGTGCTGTGTGCTGAATCCTGCACAGGATGTAATGTGCTGAGTCCTTCACTGGGTTCAGTGTGTTGAGTCCTTCATTGGGTGCTGGGTGCTGAGTCTTTCACAAGATGCTGTGTGCTGAACCCTGTAAAGAGGGTTATGTGGAGCCAGGCACCGGTGGCTCATGCATGTCATCCTAGCTACTCAGGAGGCTGAGATCTGCGTATCGTAATTCAAAGCCAGCCCGGGCAGGAAAGTCGGTGAAAACCTATCTCCAATAAACCACAAGAAAACCGGAAGTGGTGCAGTAGCTAAAATTGTAGAACACTAGCCTTGAGCTGAAGATCTGAGGGACAGAGCTCAGGCCAAGAATTCAAACCTCACGACAGAATAAAAAAAGAGTGTTATATGTTTTGTCCATCAAAGGGTGCATTCTTTCACATTGTCCTTGTAAGAACTCCACAACTGAGATGATTATGCAGATAAGAATATTGAAAATCAGATATGTCCCCATGGGAGGGACAAAATTATGTATCACTGAAGACTAGTGAGTTGTCTCCTGCAGAAAATTGTTTTGTTTTATTTTGTTTTTCTCAGTCATGAACCTTGAACTCAGGGCCTAAGCACTGATCCTTACTTCTTGGGCTCATGGATAGCATTTCACCACGTGGAGCCAAGGAACCACTTGCAACAGAGTGTCATGGCCTAGGGTTCTATAGCAGAGGTCTGTCATCCTGCCTTCTCAGGAAGCTGAGATCTGAGGATCTGAGTTCCAAACTATCTCAGACACAAAATGTCCCATGAGACTATTATCTCCAATTCACCACTAAGAAACCTGAAGTGATAGCTGGGTGCTTGTGGCTCATGCTGATCATCCTAGCTACTCAGGAGGATGAGATCTGAGGATCATGGCTCAAAGGTAGCCTGGGAAAGAAAGTCCTTGAGACACTTAGCTCCAATGAACCGCAAAAAAACCAGAAGTGGTTCTGTGGCTCAAGTGGTAGAGCAACAAGATTTGAGCTGAAGATCTCAGAGACAGCCCCAGGCCCAGCTTTCCACTCCTACAATCGGCAACAATAAAAAAAATAGATACACACTAACAAACTGAAGTAGAGGGCTGGGAATGTGCCTTAGGGGTATAGTGCTTTGCATATATGAAACCCTGGCCTTGATTTCTCAGGACCACATCACTAGGGAAAAGCCTGAAGTGCCTCTGTGGTTCAAGTAGGAGAGGGCAATCCTTATAGAAGAGAAACTAGGTACAGTGCTATGTCCTGAGTTCAAGCTCCAGGACTATAATATGCATACACACACACACACACACACACACACACACACACACACACACAAAGAGGAGAGAGAGAGAGAGAGAGAGAGAGAGAGAGAGAGAGAGAGAGAGAGAGAGAGAGAGAGAGAGAGAGCAGAAGTGAAGCTGTGACACAAAAAAAGCACTAGACTTCTCTGTTCTGAGCTCATTGCCAGCACCCAGGCCCTGTGTTCAACCCTAAAGCGTAGTCACCCAGGGCCCAACTAGGAGAGGTCAAAGATTTCAAAATCTGATGAGCTTCACCAGCCCTAGATGACTGGAAGCTTTGTGATATCCAACATGTGCTTGGATTTCCAAAGCCTCCAGAAAACTAGAAAAGGCATCATCGGCCCATCATTGCCCTCAATGGAACATTTCATTAGGTTCAGTGCCCTACTTGTCTGCCAGAAGGACTCCTGAATTATATTGAGCAATGTATCTGAGCCCAGGAATATAGTCTCACAAAGGCAAGATTAGTGCACAGAACTTGTCCTGCCATGGGAGTTGGTACAAATGAAGGCTTCCTGTCAAAAAACAGCACTGGGAAGAGAGATAGCTTGTACAAAGAGGACTTTTTCTCCTGACCTTCAGAGACCGCCCGCACTCCTCCTCACTAATTGGCCCAGATGGAGTTGTTTGATACACAGCTCTACAGGAGGGAGGCCTTCTGTGTGCCTGTCTAGACAATGAAAAAGACTTCTTCCAGCTGGCATGGGATGCAGAGAAACCCTCAGGCTACAATAGGAGCAGTGAGGGGAGCCCTGGAATCTGTAATGTCATAAAAGCAATCTCTGTGTTATGAACTCATTGAATTGAATACAAATTTCCTATCTTGGTGCCATTTATCATAGCTACACGGGAGCTTCACTTATAGGAATATATCTATACATACACAAAGAAATGGAGGTGCAGGTTCTTTTTGAGGGGGCAGGTCCAAGAGTTGAACTATGAGCCTAGGCCTTGTATCTGAGCTCCTTTTGCTCAAGGGTAGTGCATTAAGTTGGAGTCAGAACCCCACTTCTAGGTTTTTCTGTGATCTCTTTGAAATAATAGTGCCATGGACTTTCTTATGCTGGCTGGATTCAAACTCAGATTATCTACATCTTAGCCTCCTGAGGAGCACGGATTACAGTCAGCAGACATTGGCACCTTCTTTCTTTTCTTCTTCGTTTTGTAATCTGGACAATCTGACTTCTTAATAGGGTCATTCCAATGGTTTGGACTTATAAGCCAACTACCCATTGTTCCTTATAGCTAAGTTCTCTGAAAAGGTTTTTCTCTACTCATCATCCCTTCTGGTCACAGGTTTGAAACCAAAAGTGAGAATTGAGTGTCACAAGATTTATGAGGAAATGTCCACAAGACATGCCAGTACTGTCATTTAGCATTGAGATGCAGTTAATTTACTGTCTCAGGGTATGAGGACCAAAAGCTAGAACGATCCTCATACTGTCTGCATTGCTCCTTTTGCCTAGAAAGTGATCTAATAATTATGTGTTTTGTGTCTCCAACCTTAAGTATCTAGAACACAGTAGAAGCATCTTCCTGTTTCTGTTTTTCTCAATTACCTCTCGAGATTTAGATGAAAGATTTGTGTGGAGTGGCTCCTAGGTGAATCCCTGAGGAAAACCACTTGAAGCCTCCTCAGGAGATCATGATTAAAAGCCAGCCCTAGCAGGAAAGTCTGTGGGACTCTTGTCTCCAATAAACCACCAGAAAACCAGAAGTGGAGCAGTGGCCTAGAGGGTAGAGCTCTAGCTTTGAAAGAGAAGGCCAAATAAGAGATACAGGCCAGACCAGGCAGGAAAGCCTGGGAGGTGCTTATGTTCAGTGAACGACCTGATGGCTGGCAGTGGAGTTGTGGCAGTGGTAGAGCCTCAGCCTTGAGCAAAACAGCTGAGGAAGGTATCACACACTGAGTTTAAGCCATGGGATGGCCACCAAAAAATTTCAAAAAGCAAAGGCCAAGTTTATGTATGAATGCCCTACTTACAGCTGTATATTACCTCACTGAGTGCAAACAGGCTGTATGCAATGCTTCTGCTTTTATTTACTGATTTAGTTTTCAGATATGCTCATTGCGCATACTGCATCATTCTGTTCATTTCAGCCTCATCGTTTTTCTCTTCTCAGATTCCAGGCCTGTGTCCTTATATGATGCACACTAAAGCTCTCAGCAGCCTTTATTTACATGTTATTATGAGGCCAATGCAGGAACCGTCACAAATCAGGCAGGGGAAGAGAAGATCGGGGTTCATAGGAATAACCTGTGTTCCAAAAATACATCTGGGGACATAAAATGCTAGCATACTTATGTAAAACTACCTTTAAGAAAAAAGATGAGGGGGCAGGGAATGTGGATTAGTGAGAGAGTGTTTGCCTAGCATGCAAGAAGCCCTGGGTTCGATTCCTCAGTAGCACATACACAGATAAAAGCCAGAATTCGTCCTGTGGCTCAAGTAGTAGAGTGTTACAGACAATGCTCAGGCCTTGAGTTCAGCCCAAGAATTATCAAAGAGATAGCTAAGGTGGTAGGTAGGTAGGTTGGTAGGTAGGTAGGTAGGTAGATAGGCAGATAGATTGATAGATAGATAGGCAGATAGATAGATAGATAGATAGATAGATAGATAGATAGATAGATAG